>NC_064864.1:73423816-73633816 GCF_024139225.1 Suncus etruscus
AGTAGGGCCCAAGGGAGAGTGCCCAGCCAGACTATGCAGGTGAGGGGCCCGGGGCAAAGTCATTCCTCGAGGGCCCAGAGAGATCGCACAGAGGCGTTTGCCTTGCAAGCAGCTGATCCAGGACCAAAGGTGGTTGGTTCGAATCCCAGTGTCCCATATGGTCCCCCGTGCCTGCCAGGAGCTATTTCTGAGCAGACAGTCAGGAATAACCCCTGAGCACCACCGGGTGGGACCCAAAAACAAAACAAAAAAAAAGTCATTCCTTGAGGAGAGAGAATGGGGACCCCACCCTGGCCTGGCCTGAAGCCCAGCAGCCCCAAGAGGCCAGTTCCTAGTGCGCTCCCTTCCACTGGCAGAATGGGGATGGGGGTGACACCCGATGACCCTTTGGTCTCTCTACCAGCATAAGGATCTGTCTTAAAGCACAACCAGAGTCCCTGGCCAGGGTTATGTCCCTCCCTAGGGCCTAAGTGAGCAAGACACACTCCCACCTCCACCCCAGAGGCCTATCTGGGGAGCCTGGGCACCTCTGAGGGGGGCTGAGAGGAGGGGACACCCTAGTCCAGTCCTGCAGTCCTGGGTCACAGCTGCAGGGCCTGGGTGTGGCAGAAGGCAGCCTCCCTCCAGGATGCTCCACCAGCGACTATCCTCTGATGTCAGAGGAGCTTCTAAGGAGCACCTCGGCTCCTCTTTCCACTCATTCCCCCGCCCCACATCCCACATGCTGAGACTTCGAGGCCTGTCTCCTGTGCGTAGGTACCTGTGCCTCGCTCAGGCCCAGCTCCAGCATGTCCAGCGACTTGCGGATCATGCTGGACTTCTCCTCCACCAGGTTGCTCTCATCCTCCTTGTGCAGGCATTTGAGAGTCTGCAGGAGGCTCTGCAAGATGGAGTTGTGCTCATTCTTCAGCGCTTCCAGCCCTTGGATCACCTGCTTGGTCTTGGACATGATCTCATCCTGTGTCAGCTTCTCCAACTTCTCCTCCTTGATGTGCACCATGGTGGACATGTTGTCGAACATCCTGGTGGGCACAGGGCAAGGGCAGACCCCACCTCAGACTTTCATCGAGGCCACGACGTGGAGCTTTCTTGCCCTGCAGTCCTGAGATCTAGATGCACCCCAGCAGACCAGCCTACTTGCTTTTCTAGCTTAGGCCTCAGTTTGTCTGGTTTGGGTTGAGGGGAAGGGCCCACACCTGGCAGGGCTCAAGGGCTAATCCAAGCTCCGTGCTGGGGGTTGTTCCCAGTGGAGGTCAGGGACCCTGCACAGGATTCAATGCTAGGTCCAAGATAGCACAGCACATGGTTAGCCCCTCAGCCATACCCAGTCACCTGAGCATCCCCAGGGCCGGGAACAGTCCTGGGACTGTGGCAGCGAAAGAGCCGTGACACCCCTGATGTGACATCATCAGGGCTTCCAACACCCACTGCCCCAAACAGTGCCAGAGTAAGCCCTGAGCACTGCCAAGAAAGAGGGGCAGGCTGAGTGCTGGGACATGGTAGCCGGGCTGCCCACATGTACAAAGTGAGGGCAGGTGGGCACCCAGCCAGACATACCAGCCAGAGGACAGCAGCAGGCAGTATGACCCCACATAGGCCCCTCCAATCCCTGCTGCAGTAGGAGGGGAATCACCGAAGAACCCATAGGGATGGGTGGAGCCCTCAAGAGGGCCCCCCAGGGCATCGGATAGAAGGGGACGGGAGAGCCCAGAGAGGGGGGGGTCATGGGGACCATAGGGGGCTCGAGTGCTGAAACTCAAAGATTTAATGAGCAAAAACCTAATATCAAAGGGCCAGAGAGTTGGACGAGCTAGTCAGTCCTCAGCTCCCCACAGCGCCATGGGCTGTGGCCCCCAAACAGTGGGTCTGCTTTGGATTCGGCCGCAGGGTCCACACAGTGGCCAGAGAGGTGGTAGGTCAGAGCCCAACTGCACAGTCTCTACCCATCACCAAGTTAGCAGAGCTGGGAGCAGTTCAGGAATACCACTAGCTACTGTGGCCCCAACTTCCACAGAGAAATGAGCCCCCAAAAGTAAGTGCTGAACAAACACTCATAAGGGATTCTGGGATTAGTGTGACAATGGCCATGTCTGTGGGTCACCAGCTCAAAACTTCGTGAACGGTGATGCCCCTATAGGAAGTGGTCCAGGAGCAGAAGGGACCAGGGACTGTGGGGGTCAGGGACTGTGGGGAGCAGGACTGGGCTGCCGACAGGGACAGGATTTCTTTGGGGTGATGAAATGTTCTGGAATTAGAAGATTACGTAACTGTGAGTGTTTTCATCCGTGAATCATAGCTCGTTGAAATCCGTCCCCGATTCCTCTCGGCTGAATGATGCTGACCAGAGAAACAAACCTCAACCCTGGTTTTGGTTTTCTATTTTGCGGCCCAAAACCGGCAGTGTTAAGGTCTTGCTCCTAGCTCTGTGCTCAGAGATCACGCCTGGGGGAATGTTCTGGAAGACCATAGGGGTGCTAGGGACCAACTGGCTGGTGGCCTAACAGGAGCTCATTCTGAGCCTGGAGCTACCCGCCGTGAACCAGGGGCACAGCCCTGTGTGTGGACGTTGGGGAGGTCCCTGGAGAAACTCCTGAGCTGGCCAGTGGCCCTTCCCCAGAGGCCCAGCACACCCTCAGGTAGATGCTCTATGAACTTTTTACTAACAGGATGATGCAGCCCTGGGCTCACAGACAAGCCAGCACAAAGCAGCTTCCTGGGATGTGACAGGAAAGGGTGGGTTGGGTAGGGCAGAGTCAGGGCGAGGCAGAATGGGTGAGGGAAGGGCAGGACAGGCAGGACAGGAGGAAGCAGGCAGGAGGACAAGGCAGGTGAGGCAGAGGGGCCAGCTCTGTGCCTAGGACCAGGCCAGGAATTGTCCCTCCAGTGCAATTCCAACGCTCAGCAGAGCAGCCACAGCTCAAGGCAAGCCCAGCATAAGGGCAGCCCTAGATATAGTCCCTGGGGACCACCACACTAAGCTGGAGACACCTACGCCCAGGGGTTCCAGGGTGCCAAGGCACCTAGCCTGGGAGTCATTCTCCTTCCAGCTGGACAAAGTGATTCCAAATACAGTCTTGGGACCAGTGCCCTAGCACAGCGGTGAAGGTGTTTGCTTTGCATACAACTGACCAGGGTTCAATGAGGCATCCCATACGGTTTCCCAAGCACCAGCAGGAATGACTCCTAAGTGCAGAGCCAGTAGTAACCTCTGAGCGCCTCTGAATAGGTGGTCCCAAAACAGAAAACAAATAAAAAGTGTTGGGCTAGAAATTATAACACAGCCAGGAGAGGGTTTGCCTTGTTGTGGCCAACCAAGGTTCGAACCCTGATACCACATATCAGGAGTGACCCATGAGCAAAGAGCCAGGAGTGAATCCTGAGACCACTGGTGTGACCCCCCACCCCCAAAAAAGAGAGAGGGTCTGGAGTAATAGCACAATGGGGAGGGCATTTGCTTTGCTTTGCATGTGGTTTGATTCCTGGAATCCTATAGGGTAGGTCCCCTAAGCCAGTGGTGGGCAACCTTTTTTTTCAACGGAGCCAAATCTCACCAAAACCACGATTGAAATTTATTTTGAGAGTCACACTGACAGAGGCTAGGAGCAGAGTCCTGACTCCTGAAGCGGCCGCCTGGCAGACAGAAGAGCCAAATTAAAAGTAGAAAGAGCCGCGTGTGGCTCAGAAGCCGCAGGTTGCCGACCACTGCCTAAGCCCACCAGGAGTGATTCTTTTTTTTTGTTTGTTTGTTTTTGTTTTTGGGCCACACCCGGCAGTGCTCAGGGGTTACTCCTGGCTGTCTGCTCAGAAATACTCCTGGCAGGCTCGGGGGACCATATGGGACACCAGGACTCGAACCAACCACATTTGGTCCTGGATCGGCTGCTTGCAAGGCAAACGCCGCTGTGCTATCTCTCCGGGCCCTGGAGGAGTGATTCCTGAGTGCAGAGCCAGAAGTAACCCCTGAGCACTGCTGGGTGTGGCCTCTCCAAAAAAGAGAGCAAGAGAGTGAGAGAGTCTTTAGAATTAGTTCTTGGGCCAATGTGATAGCACAGGGGAGAAGCCTTGCAGCCAACGCAAGTTCTGGGTTCAATTCCCGGCATCCCATATGGTCCCATGAGCCCCACCAGGAAGGATTCCTGAGCACAGAGCCAGGAGCCAGCCCTGAGTATCGCTGAGTGTGGACCCTCCCCCCACAAAAAGAAAGGCTGGGCAGTAGGCGGGGCTACTGTGCTATCTCTGCTGGTACTGCCCATCTTGGGTCCCATTGTCTGGCAGAGTATATTGCATTTCTGGGGATGCCTCCAAAGAGAGGGTGGGATGCACCAGAAAGGAGGGGGAAGGCAGGGTGGGGCCCAGGGATAGTGGCAGTGGCGGGGCCACAGAGAGAGGAAAGAGGGGGGCAGGACAGCATGGAAGGGCGGGGCCACAGAGGAAGTAGGTGGGGCTGGTAGGGCCACAGAGGGCAGAAGGGGCAAGACTGTCCACATGGATAGGCGGGTCTACAGACAGGAAGGGCGGGCCATGATGTGCAGGCGGGCGGGGCCACAATCAGGGGGGCAACAGCCCGGAGCCTGTCTAAGTCGGGGCAGGGGCTCTGCAAACCTGTGTCTGACTGCTCCCCTGCACATGCAGAAGCCCCGCCCCGTGCACCCGAGGTGGACACCATGCCACGTGTCTTCAGACTCTTCTGTTTTACTTCATCTACAGCTGAGGGAGAGGGGCACCCAAGTCATGACAGGTTCTGGGAATCCTATGTGGTGCCCGAGATTTAAACCAGGGTCGGCCACAATGCAAGGCCAGTGCCTTGACCCTCTCCAGCCCATTTTATTTATAAAATTAAATTTTTTATAGTGTCTCTCTTAATTTTACTTGCTTTTTAATTTTGGGGTCTTGGGGCCATACCCAGCAGTGTTCCTGGGCTACTCCCAGCTCTCTGCTCTGGGGTCACTGATCAGGGCTCAGGGGCCATGTGGTGCCTGGGATGGAACCTGGTCCCCTGTTGGCACACCTCAAACTCTGCCCATTGGGGCCGGTGAGGTGGCACTAGAGGTAAGGTGTCTGCCTTGCAAGCACTAACCAAGGAAAGGACCACGGTTTGATCCCCCGGCGTCCCATTTGGTCCCCCCAAGCCAGGGGCAATTTCTGAACGAATAGCCAGGAGTAACCCCTGAGCATCAAACGGGTCTGGCCCGAAAAACAAACAAACAAAAACTCTGCCCATTAAGCTGTCTCTCTGGTCCTCAGGGTTTAAAAAAAAAGAGAGAAGGAATGGACATTCAGGTGACACCAGAACATGAAACTGCTGACTGCTTTAGTAAGCACTTTGGAAAATCCAGTCAGCCACAGATTGGGAGAATATTTAAGCACAAACTCCTACCTAATGCAGGGCATGATTCCAGCGGGGAAGGTTCTGGGCTCAGAGGGCTGAAGGGGGTCCCAAGCATGAAAGTATCGGGCTAGTCAGTCAAGAATCACTGGGGATGGTGCATAGGCCCCCAAAGAACTGCTTAAAAGGTCCCCCAAAGGGCCCGAAGGGATAGCACAGAGATCCAGGACCATTGGTTTGAATCCCGATGTCCCATATGGTCCCCCGTGCCTGCCAGGAGCTATTTCTGAGCAGACAGCCAGGAGGAACCCCTGAGCACCGTCGGGTGTGGCCCAAAAACCAAAAAAAAAAAAAAAAAAAAGGTCCCCCAAAACAAGATCAGAACACCATGATCAGACTGAGCAGGCAAACTGGAAGCAGGACTAGGAGATGCTGGGCCAAGAATTAGCCAAGGGGCCGACAAGGTGGCGCTAGAGGTAAGGTGTCTGCCTTGCAAGCGCTAGCCAAGGAAGGACCACAGTTCGATCCCCCAGCGTCCCATATGGTCCCCCAAGCCAGGGTCAATTTCTGAGCGCTTAGCCAGGAGTAACCCCTGAGCATCAAGTGGGTGTGGCCCAAACGAGATAAAAAGTCCACAACAGGGGCTGGAGAGATAGCATGGAGGTAAAGCGTTTGCCTTTCATGCAAGAGGTCATCGGTTCGAATCCCAGTGTCCCATATGGTCCCCTGTGCCTGCCAGGAGCAATTTCTGAGCATGGAGCCAGGAGTAACCCCTGAGCACTGCCGGGAGTGACCCAAAAACCACAAAAAAAAAAAAAAAGTCCACAACAAATGTCAGCCTGGACATCCACAGCCAAGACAGCTCAGCTGCCAGCGAGCTGGGAGGTCTCCTAGCAGACTCATTTCTCCATAACAGACATGACATGAGATGTGCCTCAAGACCAGACCCGGGGCCAGAACGGTGGCGCAGAGGTAGGGTGTTTGCCTTGCATGCTGCTGACCTAGGACAGACTTCGGTTAGATCCCCTGGCGTCCCAATATGGTCCCCCAATCCAGGAGGGATTTCTGAGAGTATAACCAGGAGTAGCTACTGAGCGTCACCAGATGTGGTCCAAAAACAAACAAAAAACAGACCAAGCCTCCAAGTTCCTCAAAAATCCGTTGAAACAATAAAATTATGACCAAAATAATAATAAAATGGGGCTGGAGCAATAGCACAGCGGGGAGGGCACTTGGCTTGGGTTTGATCCTGATATCACATAGGGTCCCCCAAGGCTTCCAGGAGTGATTCCTGAGCACAGAGCCAGGACTCAGCGCTGAGCACTGCCAGGTAGGGCCTCAAAACCTAAATAAATAAATGTAATAAAATAATAAAAATCATGGTGAAAAAAATCCAGTCCAATGACAACCAGCCTGTCCTGCATCCCCAGAGGGCTCGGTCAACCCTCCCCATTAGGAGCCCACACTGAGCCAAGGCCTCTTCTCTGAGGGCCGTACAGGCCTTCTGCCTCCAGCCTGTCCAGTGCGTCCTAAACCTACTGACACACAGCACCACAGAGGAAACAAACCCCCACCCCCACTAGCTCCTCCCGCCCTCTGTCCTGCTGGGGTCCCTCACCAGCTCCCCCTTCAGCTGAGGCTGTTCCTCCCAAACACTGCTCAGGTGCTGGGACCAAGCCTGACATGCAGCCGGCCACACCTGGGCACTGGGCACTGGGCACCGTGCAGGCACGTGCAAGCATGCCGAGGCAGGAAGAGTGCGGGGCTAGGCCGGAGGCAGGGACAGGCCTCGATGGACATACCCAGCTAGTAGTCTGCTCCGGCGGCGGCCAGCGGCCAGTGCTAGCCTCAGCCAGCCCTGCTGGGAGAGTGGGGAGAGGAGAGGCAGGGAGGGGGAGAGAAGGCAGAGGAGATAGGCGGGGCATGGGGAGGGGAGAAGGGAAGGGCAGCAGAGAAGGGTGGGGCGGGCGAGGCGGGGCTAGTCCCTCCCTCCCTGCGGCCCCCCAGTTCCACTCCAGTCCAGCCGGCTGTCCGTGGTTCCCCTTCCCATCCACCTCCCCCCTGGAAGCACCTGCCAGCCTCCCACATCTCCTGCCCTGGTGTCCCAGGCCCACACCCACTGATGCCCTGGGTCTCCTCTCTCAAAGGCCTGCTGCTGTCCTGCTGAGGTCGGGCTCAGCTCAGCCGCTAGTCTCTACCTCAGGGCCCCGCCTGTGGGGACCCCTAGTTCCAGCGGATCTGAGGGGGACATGACTGGCGCCTCACACCTGTTCTGCCACAGGGCCTGGGTCCCCTCCCTGACCAGCAGCTCTCGGCAGCCGCTTAGTCATGCTGCGCCCAGAAAAGCTGTGCATCTGGGTGGGGCCCCCAGGCCTGGTGGGGCCCAGTCTACAGCCAGCACCCCACGGCAGGCAGGGTGTGGCCCCGAGCCGGACACTCACAGGTCCTGGGGAGTCGGCCGTCCACCCCGCAGTGCCCGGGGGTCGGGTGCAGCCCAGAACAAAGGCCTTTTCCCCAGCGCCCTCCCTTGGCGCGATGTGCAGGAGCGGAGCGCAGTCTGATTCCGGGCCGAGGGGCGGCTCTGCGGGGGACCCACCGGCCAGGCCCCGCAGCCCCTTCGCGCTTTAAGCTCCGAGCGGCCCAGCCCGAGCCGGGCCACCCAGGCCGGTCCAGCCGCAGGCGGCCGCGGGCAGAGCGGAAGGAAGCGCCGGGACAGGACAGGACAAAGCAGGCGCCGCACCCGCATCCGCACCGCATCCCGCACCCCGCGGCCGCAGCTGTTCCCGGGCAGGAGGGCCAGGGCCAGGCCCAGGGGCGGCCCCGGGGGTGTCGGGGGGACGACGGCGGGGGATGGAGGCGGACTCGGGCCTGGGTGGGCTGCATGGGTGGGAGCCCCGCGTGGCGCACGGCCGGAGGACAGCTGAGTGGACAATGCGTGGACGGGGAGCGCGAGGACCCGGAGGGCCGAAGAGGATGCGGGGTGCGCGGCGGGAGGCCCGGGAGCCCGCCAGGACCCGGGAGGACAGTCAGAGGCCGCGGGGGCACCGAGGGGACCCCGGGGGACAGTGGCAAGCCGCGGGGAGGTCCAGGGGGACCCGGAGGGCAGTGGGCGGCGACGGGGGCAGCCCGAGACAGGGAGGGGACGATGACAGGCCCGGAGCAGCCCCGGGCCGGAGCCCGGCCGCGCCCGCACTCACCGTGCAGCTGTCAGGACGAGGACGGCCGAGGGAGCGCTCGGGGGTCGGTCGGGCCGGGTCGGCCGGTCGGGGTCACGGGCCCGGCGCGCCCCGCAGCATCCCAGCCGCCCGCGCGCCCCCGCCTCGCGAAGATGGCGCCTGGGCCCGCCCCGGTGACGGCGCGCGGTGGCGTCATCGCCCCCCGCACCCCGACGGGGCCTCCCCGCTGGCCGCGCGCCCCGCGTTTCTGGCCGGCCCGGCTCTGCGCTCGCGTCGCTCCTGCTGGCTCCGGACCCCGTGGATAGGATGCCGGGCGTGGAGCCTGGCTCTTCCAGGTGCAAGGCAGAAATGCCCTCCTGTCATCATCATTTACACGTCTGTTTGCTTTGCTTTGCTTTGCTTTGCTTTGCTTTGCCAAGCACTCCATTAGAATTGTGAACTCCGGGGCCTGAGAGATAGTACAGTGGCGTTTGCCTTGCAAGCACCCGATCCAGAACCTAAGGTGGTTGGTTCGGATCCCGGTGTCCCATAGGGTCCCCCGTGCCTGCCAGGAGCTGTTTCTGAGCAGACAGCCAGGAGTAACCCCTGAGCATCGCCGGGTGTGGCCCAAAAACCAAAAAAAAAAAAAAAAAGAATTGTGAACTCTTTTCTGCGGGGTGTTGTTTTTTGGGCCACCCCCGGCAACACTCAGGGCTTACTCCTGGCTCTGTGCTCAGAACTACTTCTGGCTCTGGGATGCCAAACCCGGGTCAGCCTCATGAAAAGCAAACGACCTCCTGGCTGCGCTGAACATCTCACCCCTTAAGAGCTGGACCGTTTTTCTATGCTACAATTTCTTCTCTCACCATCTTCAATATTTGCAACAGAGTAGACTTTGGTTTTCATTTCTTTGCATTTACTCCACTAGGAAAAATATAGGAAAACTGTTGTCAATTAAAAGGAAAATAGGAGCCGGAGAGATAGTATGGAGGTAAGGCATTTGTTTGACTTTCATGCAGGACAGTGGTTCGAATCCCGGCATCCCATATTCCCATATGGTCTCCCAAGCCTGCCAGGAGAGATTTCTGAGCATAGAACCAGGAGCAACCTCTGAGCACTGCCGGTGTGATCCAAAACAAAACAAAACAAAACAACAACAACCAAAAATAAAGGAGTTGGAGGGGTTTGGTTTGGTTTAGTTTGGTTTCTCTATTTTTTTTTTTTAATTAAAAGCAATACTTTGGAGGCCAGAGAGATAGCATGGAGGTAAGGCCTTTTATGCAGAAGGTCATTGGTTCAAATCACAGCATCCCATATGGTCCCCTGTGCCTGCCAGGAGCGATTTCTGAGCATGAAGCTAGGAGCAATCTCTGACCGCTGCCGGGTGTGACCCAAAAACAAAAAAGCAATACTTTGAAGAAAAAAAAGGGGGGGGTGCCTGGACCTTCCACCTCCTGCAGCTGGTTCTGCAGGACCTGACTCTGCGGCCTGGCCACAGCCAGGGTGCCCTGCAGTGCAGGGCAGGGCTGTGTGGGGCAGAGCAGCCTTGACCTGGGGATGTGGCACCCACCCCGCACCTGCAGAATCGGGCAGTGGAAGCACATCACTTGGCACCGAGGTTGCTCGCAGGGCCCAGGCCCTCAGTACACAGAGGTGGTGACACTGAACAGGCCCTAAGCCCACAGCCCCTGCTCCACCCCACAGCTTATATGTCACTGGCTCAGCAGCTGCTGCAGCTTGGCCCATGCCTGCTGGAGTCTCTGGTCTTGGTAATGACCCCCAGGAGGAAACCTGATGCCTTAAGTGTCCAAACCCAACAGACTCCCCTGTTCAATAGGCACCCACCACCACCACCAAGTTCCCTGCCTGGTTCTCCTTTTATTCTCCACGAATATTTGGTGAGCATTAGGGCAGAAAGGAACCATTAAGACATTGACAGTTGGTAACGATCATTCTGGACAAGAACTGATGGCTGAAAGGAGGGAAAGGGATAGGCATGATATGATACCCCTTTAGTAACAATATTTCAGACTACAGAGTCTAAAAGGAAAAATAAGAGAGAGAGAGAGACAGAGAGAGATTCTAGATTTCTGGAGCACCACAGGAAGGGACACTCTGCTGACAGACATCAGGCCCCAGGTGCAAGGTGTGATCACAGGCATCCTGGGAACCAGAGGTTTGGTTTTTCTGTGAACGTGGCTCAGGAGCTGGTGAGTGAGCTCAGGGCTCAGTGCAGAGGTTTGATCGCTAGTTCTAGATGGTTCCCAAAACACTGCCATGAGTGTCCCTGAACCCAGAGTTGGGAGCAGCCCCGAAGCACCATCAGATGTACCCCTAAACACAAATAATATTAACAATTTAAAAAGCTGGGCCAGAGTGATGATACAGTGGGGATGGTGCTTACCTTGCACGTGATTGACCAGGGTTTGATTCCCGGCATCCCATAGGCACCCAAGTACCATCAGGAATAATTCCTGGAGTCAGTCCAGAGAACCACCAGGTATGGCCCAATAATAATAATTTTAAGAAGCAGTTGAGAACACTGGGCTGTGCAGAAGAGGTAAGCAGTGTGGAGGGAGGCTGGGTGAAGGTGCCCCTCTTCCCTTTGCCACATACTCTCAGATTATGCTCAGATTATCAATGGGAGAGACTATAATGTATGAATGAGTGAATGAATAAGTGGATTATTAGTGAATTAATGGTTACTGAGTAAAATGCTGAATTAATGAGTAAATGAAGGAGCAAGTAAATGAACGAATGTGTGAATTGAGTGAGTTGATTTGTGAATTAGTGACTAAGTGACAATTCATGAGTGGGTGAGCAAATTGAATGATTAAGTAAATAATGGTGAGTGAATTAATGAATAAGTTAAATGAGTGAATGAGTGATGGAATGAGAATGAGTAAGAGTGAAAGAATGGAGGCCAGAGAAATAGCATGGAGGTAGGGCATGACCCAAAAACAAAAACAAAAAAGCAATATGGGCCTGGAGAGATAGCACAGTGGCGTTTGCCTTGCAAGCAGCCGATCCAGGACCAAAGGTGTTTGGTTCGAATCCCGGTGTCCCATATGGTCCCCCGTGCCTGCCAGGAGCTATTTCTGAGCAGACAGCCAGGAGTAACCCCTGAGCACCGCCGGGTGTGGCCCAAAAACAAAAACAAAAAACAAACAAAAAAGCAATACTTTGAAGAAAAAAAAGGGGGGGGGTGCCTGGACCTTCCACCTCCTGCAGCTGGTTCTGCAGGGCCTAACTCTGCAGCCTGGCCACAGCCAGGGTGCCCTGCAGTGCAGGGCAGGGCTTGCCTTGCATACAGAAGGATGGTGGTTTGAATCCCGGCATCCCATATGGTCCCCCGGGCCTGCCAGGAGCAATTTTTGAGCATAGAGCCAGGAGTAAATAACCCCTGAATGCTGCCATGTGTGACCTAAAAAACAAACAAACAAAAAAGAATAAATGAGTGAAGGAGTAAGTGACTGAATACGTGAAGGAGCGAATGAATGAGTGAGTGTAAGCAGTGCTGGGATCTAATTTAGGTGTCGCCACATATAAGTGCTTCATCCCTATCATCTCTGGGGGGTAGGCCACATTGGAGATGTTCAGGGATCTCTCCCCACATGCTTGGAATCCCGTGAGATGCAAGGAGTGAGCCCAGGCCTCCTTCATACAAAGCTTAGCCCACTGAGTTTATTCTCCACTCCAAGATGTATTTTCTGGGGTTAAAATAGCACAGCATGTAGGGCATTTGCATTGCACATTGCCAATTCGAGTTCTATACCCAGCATCCCATACGGTCTAAACCTGCCTAGAGTGATCGCTGAGCACAGAGCAAGGAATAATCCCTAAACACTGCTGATTGTTCCCCATAGGCGTGTTGTACACATCTATTATACAAATATTTCTGCACATACACTCTCACACAAATGGAACTGGAGCAATATCACAATGAGTAGGGTGTCTGCCCTGCACGCAGCTGCCCTGATTTCAATTCCCAACACCCCATAAGTTCCTCAAGCACCATCAGCAGTGATTCCCGAACCCAGAACCTGAAATAAGTCCTGAGCACTGGCGGGTGTGACCCAAAAACAAAAATAAAAGGTAAAGTGAAATGAGAAGATACCAGCTCCTCAGAAAGAAGCGTGTTAGCAGTGGGTCTTTGTCTACTTGGGCTAGTGCCAAACTGTTTTCTTTTTGGTTTTTGGGTCACACCCGCCAGTGCTCAGGGGTTACTACTGGCTCTACACTCAGAAATCGCTCCTGGCAGGCTTGAAGGGCCATATGGGATGCCGGGATTCAAACCACCGTCCTTCTGCATGCAAGACAAAGGCCCTACCTCCATGCTGTCTCTCTGGCGCCCACTGTTTTCTTTTTTGCATTGTGGTAAATAAACCAGAAATAAGATTTACCGATTTACCGTGGTGAGCTGTTTGAATGAACAAGGCTGCAGGGCTGGAGAAATAGCACAGCAGTAGGATGTTTGCCTTACAAGTGGCCGACCCAGGACTATAGATGGTTCAAGTTCCAGCATCTCATATGGTCTCCTGTGCCTGCCAGGAGCAATTTTTGAGCAGAGAGCCAGGAGTAACCCCTGAGCGCCACAGGGTGTGGCCCTAAAACAAACAAACAAACAAACAACAACAACAACAAAAACACAAGACTGCAGTGTCACACAGGGTGCAGCTAGTCTAGAGTTTTCTTCCATCCTCAACAAACAGGTGGTACCAGGGGCATTGCCCTGTCCTCCCATTGCCCATGTCCCTTCCTAGGCATCTGAAGGCAGCTCCTCCTGTTCCACCAGTGCCATGAACCCAGCGCCCACCTGTCTGTGCCTTCACACCAGGAACAGAGAGATAGCACATTACAGAGGGTGTTTTCCTTGCATGCAGCTGACTCAGGTTCAATCCCTGGCTTCCAATAGGGTCCCCTATGCCTGCCAGGGGTGATTACGTTTTGGTTTGTTTTGTTTTGGGGCCATATCCTGCGGCACTCAGGGGTTACTTCTGGCTTTGCACTCAGAAATTGCTCCTGGAGGGGCCGGGTAGGTGGCGCTGGAGGTAAGGTGTCTGCCTTGCAAGCGCTAGCCAAGGAAGGACCTCGGTTCGATCCCCCGGCGTCCCATATGGTCCCCCCAAGCCAGGGGCGATTTCTGAGCACATAGCCAGGAGTAACCCCTGAGCATCAAACGGGTGTGGCCCAAAAACCAAAAAAAAAAAAAAAAAAAAAAAAAAGGGCCCGGAGAGATAGCACAGCGGTGTTTGCCTTGCAAGCAGCCGATCCAGGACCAAAGGTGGTTGGTTCGAATCCCGGTGTCCCATATGGTCCCCCGTGCTGCCAGGAGCTATTTCTGAGCAGACAGCCAGGAGTAACCCCTGAGCAACGCCGGGTGTGGCCCAAAAAAAAAAAGAAATTGCTCCTGGCAGGCTGGAGGACCATATGGGATGCCAGGGATCAAATCGGGATCTGCTCTGGGTCTGCCACAAGTGATTCCTGAGCACAAAGCCTTGAGCACTGCCTTCACAGCTGCTGCATGTTGTAGCATTGGCCTGTCTCTGTCTCTGCCCCTGCACCCTGAAGATGGGGCCATGCTAGACCCACTGGACTGCCTCTCCTTCCGGTGATCCCTCTAGACTGGCCCTTGCGTTTGACCTGACTCCATCAGGCAAGAAGGTAAATGGGCATGGAGCTCTCACAAGCAAACATCAACGGGTCAGAGAGGTCCCCATGCATGCTGCCCTCCCTTCGTGGTGCAAAACTCCAGCATTGTATAGGATGATGATGGTGAGCACCACCAGGTGTGTAAAATAAAATCCACGACTTGTGAGAAGTTGTAAAATAAATCCCAACGTATTATAAGATCACCCCACACACCTTATCTCCAACCCCAGCAGATAGGTCAAAAGCAGCAGGGTAGCGGCAAAGGAAGTCAAGAAAGAATCATGGAGGGGCTGGAGAGATAGCATGGAGGTAAGGCATTTGCCTTTCATGCAGAAGGTCATCGGTTCAAATCCTGGCGTCCCATATGGTCCCCTGAGCCTACTAGGAGCGATTTCTGAGCATAGAGCCAGGAGTAACCCCTGAGCAATGCTGGGTGTGACCCAAAAACCAAAAAAAAAAAAAAAAAAAAAGAATCATGAAGGAGCAGGTGGCACTAGAGGTAAGGTGTCTGCCTTGCCAGCGCTAGCCTAGGTAGGACCGTGGTTCAATCCCCCAGCGTCCCATATGGTCCCCCCAAGCCAGGGGCAATTTCTGAGTGCTTAGCCAGGAGTAACCCCTGAGCATCAAACGGGTGTGGCCCGAAAAAAAAAAAGAAGAAAGTATCATAGAGTCAGTGGCTTTTCCCCTCATGGTCTCTGCCTAAGCCAAAAGCCAGAACTGCCTCTTTCTTTATTAAACCAATACCCATTCAAGGGTGGGGGGCAAGCGTGGAGTAAGATCTAAGTGGGCTTTTACATATCAATGGAAGAGGTTTATGGGAAAGAGGAAGATGGAGGACTGCCTTTGTTTTGGGTTAATAGTTGGTGCCATCTTACACACCAAGAGTGGCTCAGAGCTCAGAGCCCAAAGTATGTGGTGGGCCCCTGTGTTGGAGCTGGTGTCGGCCCCAGCCCCCCACCCATAAACAGGTCAAAGGAAGTTGGGGACTGAGGTTGACTCAGCAGTAGATCAGGGGAGACCTGAGCTCAATGCCCTGGGCTGCAGGGGAGAGAACAAGTGTTTGGTAGAACAACACGCTCCCTCCTCTTGGATCCCTCTGGGATGCCTGGCAGATGGAACCCTATAGAGCAATTGTTCCCGGGATTTTCCTTTTTGGCTTGTTTGTTTTTCAGCCACACCCAGCCATCGCTGGGCTACTCCCAGCTTTGCACTCAGTAATCATTCCTGGCAGGCTCCGGAGACCATATGAGATGCTGGGGGTCAGCTGGGTCAGCTGCATGCAAGGCAAGCACTCTATCTGCTGTGCTATTGCTCTTCGGCCCCCCAAGACTTCTCCTTGAGGCAACAGCTTTGGAGACACTGCTCCAGAGATGGGGAAGGACGGCACAAGAAGGGGCATTGCTTCCTCTTGATCAGTGGTTAATCTCAGTCTTGATTTTGGGCCATCCCTCCTCCCTCCCAGAGACCTCTGGTTAAGGAACATTACAGGTCACTTTTCTGCCCCCTGTGTTGCTCCCAAAACATTCCTAAGTCCCAGCGTTTATGTTTATCTTCTCCCTGGCGTCTCACTCCTCCCTGGCTATCTTTTTGCTATGTCCTGGTCATCCACTGGGGGAAATGTCCTTGGTCCCTAACGTATAAGGAGAACGGACAGAAGTTGATCCTGGCTGGCCGACTGGGTGGGCACAGCTCACTCCTCTGTTGTGCTGTGGCATGACTGGGTGTGGTGATCCAGCTGATGCTGAGCAGACCCAGGTAACTTGTCTTTCCTGGGGGAACGTTACTGTACATCTGCCCCCAGGGTCACAGCCCTGTATTCCCACATTCTGCCCTTTGTCCCCTCCTCACCACAACCCCAGAACAGAGACAGAGCCCAGATGACTCTGACTGCTCTCAGGCGAGCACTGGAGTTGGAGCATCCATTCCAACCAGAAGTACCAGCCACAGGTCTTAGAGTGGCAGGCAGCGTGTCCCAGGGACACCTCTCTGCCAGGCCGCAGCCAGGGACCGGCAGTGGTCTGGCTGGGGGGGGGGGGTGCAGCCAGCGTCTGCACAGTTGGGTCCTGCCGCTGCCCACCTTACCCTAGGCCCTTGGCCTTGGACCACAGGCTCGCCCAGCCACGCCCCAATGGATGGGACAGCGCTTATGCTCCAGGCCAATCGGAGCTGAGAACCAAAGCAAACGGGTCCAGGTGTGGGCGGGGTATGTGGATGGTGGAAGCCCAGGAGCTGGAGTGCAGGGTCTCGGGGCTGGCGGCGCAGGCCCACCCCGGCAGCGGGCACTCTGGCCTGGCACACACAGCTCTGCCACGAAGTCGCTGCCCAGGCCAGACAGTCCGGGGGAGGGCAGAAGGCAGCCCCGAGCTGTTGACAAAGGCGGGCAGCTTCAAAGGATGGAGTCCCTAGGACAATGCACTGAACTCGGCTGCCCCTGGCGCTGACCCAGCTGCCTTCCAGGCATTCCTGCTACAGGAATGACTCTCCGGGCCTCGGTGCCAGCACTGAGCCGGGGGGGGGGGGGGCAGTTCTCACGGGCTGTGCTCAGGAGTGACCCTACTGGTGCTCTGGACATTGTGCTGTCAGATCATATCTGGGTCGGCTGCGTTGCAAAGGTGAACCCCAGAGCCCTCAACTCTCTTTCTGGCCCTGGGGTCTGACTTTGGGGAGGGGTGCAGGAGTGGGGGAGGGAAGAGGAGGCGGAGAAGCCTGAGATACACACAGAGCCCAGGCACGGTCTTGCTGCCCTGTGTCCCCCTCCCTTCCCCTCCAACTGCCCTTTCTGTACTTTTCCACGGATGGTCCGTCTCTGACAAAGTGAAGCAAACAACCAAGCAAATCAATGCTGCAGGCGCCCAGGCGCCTCTAAAGTGGTTTCAGAAGGTGGATTGATTCCTTTCTGGCAGCATCGGGGAAGGAAGGCTTGGAAGGCTTTGCTGAGCGGGCAGTGCGCACAGGGATTGAGCTCCGGTGGGCACTGGGCAGCAGGCATTTACCTGGTAAGGCTGGCCTCGGGCCTCCCATCCACCCACACAGCAGACACTGACTGAACAAGTAACTCAGGACCCCAAAAGAAGCAACAGCGTGGGGGTGGGAAGGACCAGGGCAGGCAGAAGGACATGGGTGTCTGCCAGCAAGTCCATGAGCTCGAAGGATGCTGCAGTGGGAAACAGACCAGAGAAGGGGGGGATACAGAGACAGAGAGAGAGAAGAGAGAGAGAAGACAGTGGAGAGTGAGAGGAGAGACAGAAGAGGGCAAGAGAGGGGAGAGGAGAGCAGAGTTAGGGAGCTGGGTCACTGAGGCCCCAGGCAGATGCAGGGGGAGGGGAGCGAGGGCGGGTGGGGCAGCTTCTGTCAAGGGCCCCCCACTGCTCCCCACTCTCAGGTCAGGCCCCCAGGAAGGTGCTGCTGACAGTAGCTGTGGAGCTGTCCAGCACCCCAGACCGCAGGTGGGTTGAGCTGCTGGAGCCCAGGCCCGGCCTTTCTGCAGGGGATCCCCTGGACTATGGCAGGCTTGGGGGTGGCCCATTGTAAATTATCTGTGCTGTTAAATCCTTTGTTGGGTATTTGTGAATCCAAGAACAGTCCCCAGAATGAGAAATTACTTCCCATCCCCTTGTCCCCTTTCGGGGGGAGACCTTGGTAATATTTATCCGCAGCAAATAATAATCCACACAGACAAGACGGATAGGGTGTAAAAGATTGGGCAAAGAAAGCGAGAGAATCCTCTTGCAGCCTGCAGCTTTTGCAAAAGGCCCCTCTCCCCTCTCCATCAAGCTATTTATTGCCAACTCCACAGCGCCCCCACCTGGAAGGTCTAGGTGGGGCAATAGCCACAGAACAATCCTAAGGAAATACTTTTTTTTTTTTTTTTTTTTTTTAGTTTTTGGGCCACACCCGGCGTTGCTCAGGGGTTACTCCTGGCTGTCTGCTCAGAAATAGCTCCTGGCAGGCACGGGGGACCCTATGGGACACCGGGATTCAAACCAACCACCCTTGGTCCTGGATTGGCTGCTTGTAAGGCAAACACCGCTGTGCTATCTCTCCGGGCCCGGAAATACTTTTATATACAACAATTCCAAGAATAATCTTATGGAAACTTCTTCATATACTACAATTCCCCCCCCCCCTTTTTTTTTGTAAATATAACTAAGCAATGGTAAAAGAGTGGCTGTTTGCATAAGCGCATCAGCGGAAAAAGTATAGAAAAAAATTTTTAACCTAACACAGGGTGTTCAAAACCAGAAAAAAGATGTAATCAACTACAAGCTCCAGAGTAGAAAAAAATCTACAGCGTCCAAGATGAACAATCGTTAATTATTTAATTCAACAACTGGCGCTGGAACTGTGATTTGAATCCTGGACCCAAGAAAACAGCGAATATGGTGAGATTTCTGCTCTTCTGTTTGATTTTGGCTCTTTTCAGATGGAGTCAGCCCAAAGTGTTTGGCCACGTGAAGCCAAGTTCAAAGATGGCCGGGACCCCTTCTAGGGGCAAAAATATCAGTAAAACAGGGGAGTTGAAAACTTGTATCACTCCCATCCAAGATTCAGGACTGAAACTTTGTTGCCGAAAATCCTTTTTCCTAAAACCTCAGCCTCCTCAAAGATTGGAAAGGGAGGAGAAAAAAGACTGTATTGAAAGTGGACTGATTTTCTGACAACAACCTTCGGCTTGAATTTGGATTTCGACTTTGAAAATTTCAGACTGGACTTTTAGAACTCTGAACATCCAAAAGCCCCCTGCAAAAAAGCTGGAACCTGCTTGCAAAGTGCCGCCCAGAGGGGAAAAAAGGCAGTTGTAATCAGCCAAGAACTCCAACCCTGTGGCAGAAAAGCAGCGAAAAGTGCCTAATCCGGCCCAAAGCAGCAAGCCTGGGATCCGCCCTCCAAATCAGAAAGGTGAAACAGCACCAGCGGATCGGCTTCGGGACCTGGGACCACATGGTCAACAGCAGCGAGAGCAAACCGCAAACCGTCTGCGGGGCCTGGGACTATGGAAGTAAACCACATGGTGAGAACAGCGTGGGACAAATTAATCATCTGGACATTTGGTTTTAGGTGAAGGAATTTCACAATTGGTGTTGGTAATGGGAAAAAATTAGGTAGTAGTGTAAAAAAAATATATATAGAAGTAATAACAGTTTAGCCCATTTAAAGATATGATTTCTAACCGCCTGCATCTTTGTCTTGATTAAGTCATTTTCTTTATAATTTAAATGTGTTTTGTTTTCCATAGTTAATATTTTCAATTGCAAAATGTATTACTGTGTGTATTTTAATGTACTTAGCTTGTTTTTAAAATGTATGTTATGCACTTATGCTGTAGTACTTGTGTGTAGGGAAGGTTAATAGGAACAGAAAGTTCCCCCAATATAGTTTAAAAGTATAGGAACATGAAAGTTCCGGAATAGTGCTTCGTAAAAATGCATAAAGAAAATTTTAAGTTACAGGTGTATAGTATATTTTGCAGAAATGTTGTTTTTGAAAAGGGCTGGTATGTTAATTTTCACTTTATTACGTTGTTGCTATGGAAATATTAACCGCCTTTGGCTACAGGCGGAGTCAGAATTACAAAAGCTTCTTCTATATTTCAGAGAAGGGGGAGATGTAACTCCACCCTGGATTTAGGTGTAGCTACCTGAGACCCGCCCATTTCTGGGAGGGGTCTTGGGAACCAGATATTACGTGTAACCTTACCTGCAAGACCCCTCCCATTCCGGGCAATGGTCTTGGAAGGTTATATTAGGCCTTTGACCCAGGGAATTAGGGCTCTTTTGGGCTTTTGCCAGCATGGAGGTCAAAGGGAAGATGACTGAAAGGAGTTAAGATGCGGGGCTAGCTGAGAATGGCTGAATGCTTAAAAGGTTATGATATAGGCCACACATGTGGTGGATAGGGCATGAATAAAGTTGATATTTCCTGATGCCTGTCTCTGGATGAGTCTGATTCTGCCGTTCACCTAAACCTGGGACCCGCCAGCTGAATGGGGATTGCGAAGCCACGTGGCCTGGGATGGCAGAGAAAAATCCCTCCATCCATCCTTCTCTATCCAGCAACCATCGTTAATTATTTAACACTACAGCCCATCTTCCCTGGAGCTCCTGGTCCAGCTCCTGCTGTGGCCTGAGCTGGGAGAGGCTAACACAAGACAGGGCAACACAGGGCAGGGCAGGGGCCCAGAAGGCAGCCAGACACTGGGAGGAAGAGCAGAGGGATGGACAACGGTAGGGGTAGGGAAGAGAAACTGGGAAGTCTTCGGCTTTTGGGGTGGGGGTTCCCCCCAATACCCTGTCACTCCTGGACAACCCTCAGTTGTCCTCCATGAGTCTCCCGGGCATCATTCCACTCTAACAGTGGCCACAGCACTGGCCAGAAGCGCTCACAGACTGACCACTGCTGGAGGCTAATCGCCTCAGCACCACAGAGCAGCTGTGTCCTCTAGTTCTGGCCTCACCAGTACACACCTGGGCACCCCACGCTGGGCCCAGCTGCACCAGGGGATGGAGACAGGACTTAGTATTGCTTCACTCTCTAGCAGGTTTCTGAGATTAGAGCTGAAGAGTTGACAAGTGATGGGTCTGCCTGGCATGTGGCTGCACTGCATCCCTGGGTGTGTCCCAGCACCACCACGGTGAGCTCAGGACCCCATTACAGCCCAGGGATGGTGTCTGAGTACAGCTGAGGTGGCCCAAATCCAGATGAATGAAGAGAAAGAATTGGACGGGACAAAGTGAAGGCACCTGCTCTGAGCCAACCTGTTTCATAATCCTTGGCAGTGGCTGGTCCCTCAATCCTTTTGGGAGGGGCCCAGATGGACCCCCCAAATAAATGGAGAGCAAAAACACACTTGTACACAAACTTAGTCTTTTGTTTTTATTCAACCTGTACTCAATGGTGTCCCAGCCAGACTGGGTGTGAACCCACTGGAACTCAACAAGCTGCTGCTTCACTCACTTTTTTTTTTATTCTGTTTCATTTTGGGGCCATACCTGGCAGCACTCAGGGGTTACTCCTGGCTCTGCACTCAGAAATCACTCCTGATGTGCTTAGGAGACCATATGGGATGCTGGGGATGGAACCCAGGTAAGCGTATACAAGGCAAACACCCTCCCCACTGTGCCATCGCTCCATCTCCCTCATTTTTTCCTGTGGGGTCCATGCATGCCCCACAGGTCTGCCCAGTGCCCTGGCACTCGAGACATCTGCATGGAGTTGCATGGAATGGGCCCAGAGTGTCCCCAGGGGTTCGTAGGGAAGGTGTGGCCTCGTCCCTGAGAATCTGACTCATGTCCACATGTCAGAGGTGCTGCTCCTGACCGAGGCTCCTTCCTAGGAGCGGGTCCTGAGAGGTCCCAGAAGCCAGAGCCATGCCTGCTGCAGGGCTACTCGGGCCATTAGGAAGGTGATGGTCAGGTTGCGCCTGTACCAGTCTCTGTACCAGAGAAGAAGAGACAGTGTCAACCTCCCCTTCCAGCACCCATGTCCAGATTCAGGTTTCTGGAGTGCAGCAAGGGGGGCCCTCACAGGACAGCTCCTGCTCCCAGCTTGGCCTGAGGCTCTAAGCTCAAGTAGATTTGTGGTTCAACAGAGGGTCCTCACACAGGTGGCACCAAGGCCACAGTTGGGGCAAGAGCCTGAGGGATTCCACAGGGCCCAGGGTGTGGGGGGAGAAGGGGGCAGAGGGAAGCCTCCCATTCCTTCCTCTTGGTGTTGGGGTATGGGTAAATTCGGGGGTGGTCTGCAGAGCTGCAGATGGATGTGTTCCCTGGCCCTCTGTGCTGGTTGCTATGGCCCCTCGTGTCTCACTGTGGCTGGGTGGGGCCCAGATTGGCGGTCCGATGGTTGACAACCCAGCCACACCTGCATGGCTGCCCCTGGCCTCAGCAGACACCAGGGCCCATGTGAGTGTGGGTGAGGTGCTCCTCGTGCATCCACACACTGCTGGACACAGTCAGAAATAAACCTCAAGCACTGGAAAAAACTGCAGGACACAGAAAATAGGCACAGAAACAGCTTGACTGGTGGGGCCCGAAGAGATAGCACAGCGGTGTTTGCCTTGCAAACAGCCGATCCAGGACCAAAGGTGATTGGTTCGAATCCCGGTGTCCCATATGGTCCCCCGTGCCTGCCAGGAGCTATTTCTGAGCAGACAGCCAGGAGTAACCCCTGAGCACTGCCAGGTGTGGCCCAAAAAACAAAAACCAAAAGCCAAAACAAAAACAAAAACCAGCTTGACTGGCCAGGCAGAGGCTTCAGCATGTGGGAGGCTGAGTAGAAACCAGCAAGGGGCCGCTTCTGAGCACTGATGGGAGCTACCCCTGAGCATGGGGCCAAGAGTAACCCTGAGCACCAGGGGTGAACCAGCCCTGAAAATTACAAACCAAGTTCCCAACAGCTCTAACTGTATGATGCTAACCTGTATGAGTGTACGTGATGTTAAGTTGGGGTGATGACCAGCCCTGCCTAGCACTGACATCCAGAATGCAGAAACAGGGCCCTTACCTGTTATAGAGCACGTGCTTCTCGAAGTTCCTGCTCAGAAATGCCTTGTAGAAATCAGCCATTTCCTCTGCACTCAGTGAAACTCTGTCACCTGAACATGTGAGACCCACATGACAAGACTTAAGAGAAATGGTCCAGTCCTTAGAGAGCAGGGGATGACAGGACAGTGAGGAGGGCATTTGCCTTGTATGAGGCTAACCAGGGTTCAACCCCTTGAGCCTGCCAAGAGCGATTGCTGAACACTCCTGGAGTGGCCCAAAAACAAACAAAAAAGACTAAAGGGGAAGGTGCCAGAGACATAGCACAGTGGGCAGGGTGCTGTGTGAGGTGCTGGCCTTGCATGTGGCTCATGTGGGCTCCATCCCAAGCATCCCATTTGATCCCTCGAGCCCTGTGAGGATTAATCCCTGAGCACAGAGCCAGGAGTCAGGGCTGAGCACTGCTGGACGTGGTCCCAAACCCAAACCCAAAGACTTCAGAGGAAGGAAAGCAAAGCTTCGCGGGATGTGGCCAGGCTTGCTGACTGTGGGGTGTTGAGTTCCATGGACCAGCCCGTTCCTGAAAGAGGGCAGAGCACCAAGGACCACAATACAGAGACATCGGAGTAGGTGAGACCCAACACCAGCAGGATACCAAATGGGAGATGCTGGGGCCACCCTAGCCCCTAACGAAGGCACTGACCTGACTCAGCACCCATGGCCAGCCCTTTCGCCTTGAGTCTTGAGCGGATAAATTCTTCCTTTTCCTGAAAGACAGACAGTGTGAGCCTCAAGAATCGCTCAAAAACCCCCCACTATCCAGGGCGTCTGCTGAACTTACTTGGGGGCCTGCTGGCTTCTGAGCCCCAGAGGGTGCAAGGACCCTCCATAGGACTTCAATGAAGTCTGCAGATATGGGAGCTCCCACAGGGCCAGGGAGAGAGGACAGTGGGATAAGGTGCTTGTCTTACAGGCAGCCAACTGTGGTGGGGTGAGGATGGGGCGAACCTGGTGCCCCATATGGTCCCCTGACCGGCTCTGAACACAGAGCCAGGAGTCAACCCTGAGCACCACCAGGTGTGGCCCAATTCCCCTCCCCCCAAAAACCCCTCTGCACTCTCAGGAAGAAAAGAGAAACATCGCTCAGAAACAGAAACACACACGTGTAGAGCAATCAGTCTTCTATTCCTCTTCTCTCCTCTCTGGCCCTTCTCTCCCAGCTTCCAGAATCTGACAACAATCACTGTTTTTGTTTGTATTTGTTTTGGGGCCACACCTAGACTGCATGCAGCTGACCCGGATTCTATCCCTGGCATCCCATAGGGTCTCCCCACCCCAGAGCAATGCCAGGAGTGTCCCTAAGGACAGCAGGCATGGTCAAAAGACAAAACAAACTGGAAAAGAACATGGGGCCGGAGTGACAGCACAGTAGTAGGGTGTTTGCCTTGCATTCAAGTGACCTGGGGTGAACCCAGGTTCAATTCCTGAGCATAGAGCCAGGAGTAACCTGTGAGTGCTACAGAGTGTGGCCCAAAACCCTCTCCCCCCAAAAAAACAACCCAAAACTGGAAAAGAATATCAGGACCA
The DNA here is from genome assembly GCF_024139225.1 of Suncus etruscus. NCBI lineage: Eukaryota > Metazoa > Chordata > Mammalia > Eulipotyphla > Soricidae > Suncus > Suncus etruscus. The sequence continues at coordinate 73,448,017 of NC_064864.1, forward strand.
CTAGGATTTCAATAAAAGAAGGGAAAAAAAAAGAGAGAGAGAGAGAACAGCAGGAAAACAAAAACAAAGTAAATGCCAGAGATGTGACCCCCTCACCCCCCGTGACCCAGGCCCATTACACACAGCTCCACGGAACCCACGCACCTTCTGGAAAGCCCTATTCTGGTTTGTCCAAAACTGCTGGTTCCAGTCTTGAGTTTCCTGTCTCAACCTTCTTAGCTTTCGTTCCAGAGGTGACTCGTTTTCAGGGACGTAGAAGTGAATGGGTCGAAGGTTTGAATACTTGTCTGGAGGTCCAATCCAATCATGGCAGGACTGACTTGGGGGACAGAACTCCGATACCTTGAATAAAAGACAGAGGGGTTACTTTAGCACCCGAGTCCCCCATCAGTCCCGGCGGCTCTGTGGCTTCCTCATGCTCAGACCGACGGAATAACCAGAGGAGCTGGGCTGTCTCAGAGCAGAAGTAATAGGAAGACCAGGCCAGAGAGATAGCACAGCATTAGGGCATTTGCCTTGCATGCAGCCAATCCAGGAAGGACTGTGGTTCAAATCCTGGCATCCCATATGGTCCCCTGTGCCTGAAAGGAGTGATTTCTGAGCGCAGAGCCAGGAGTAACCCCTGAGCGAAATCAAGTGGACCCCCCCCCAAGAAAAAAACCAAGCAAACAAACAAAAAAAAAAAGGGAGAGGAAAAAAAAAACAACATTGGGGGTCGGAGAGATAGCATGGAGGTAGGGCATTTGCCTTGCATGCAGAAGGACAGTGGTTCGAATCCCAGCATCCCATATGGTCCCCCAAACCTGCCAGAAGCGATTTCTGAGCGTAGAGCCAGGAGTAACCCCTGAGCGCTGCTGGGTGTGGACCCCCCCCCCAAAAAAAAGAAAACCCAACAACAACAACAAAAAAATTACTCCTGGCTTGGGGGGACCATATGGGACACTGGGAATCAAACCCAGGTCCATCCTGGGTCAGCCACGTGCAAGGAAAACGCCCTACCTGTGTTATTGCTCTGGCCCCTATATATGCTCTTTAAATTAATTTATATATATATTAATAAAAACAGCTCCCAGCATCCCTGGCTTCTTCTGTCTTGCACAGGCACCCCAGAGAACCCATGAGCTGGCACCCACTGCCAGCAGAGAGCAGAGTGGGGCCTGCCTGCCTGTGGAGGTCACAGAACGCAGCAGGACCACACAAGGCCCCTCGTGGGCACAGCCCCACAGGCTGATCCCAGAGGACTGACTGTGGAGAGGAGAGCAGGCAGGCACTGGCCTTGTACACAGCCAACTGAGGCTTGTTCCTGAACCTGAAAGAGGAAGCCTGTTTCCCCCTTCTCAGCTGCTTGTAGCTGGTGTTAGATGACTTGGCAACTTAAACGTTCCTGCAGATTCCTGGACTTTTCTTTGCTTCTTAGGCACACCTGGCGGTGCTCAGAGGTTACGTTACTCCTGGCTTTGTGCTCAGAAATTGTTCCTGGCAAGCTTGGGGGACCCTATAGGATGATGGGGATCAAAACTGGATCTGTCCTGGGTTGACAGCATGCAAGGCAAACACCCTATTGCTGTGCTATCGCTCCTGTCCATCCTCTAGAAATTCTTTTGAGTTAAAAACAAGGGGCCTGGAAGGTCAGGGGAAGGCTTAGGACTGACTTTCCTTCCTGAAGAGCAAGGCCCAGTCTGAGATCATCCCAACTACTGCAGAGGGGCAGAGATACAGAGAAAGAAGCAGATAGCAGATTCCCTTCTGGGGTGGTGCCTACCCCCCATTTTACATAAGTCAGCTGGGGACATCCCCACCAACTTTATCAAGATCATAAATTCTTTGTTTTTCAGCCACACCTTGTTTGGACTCCTGGCTCTGCACTCAGAAGTCACTCCTGGCAGGCTCGGGGAACCATATGGGATGCGGGGAATACACCAGGATCTGTCCAGGATTGGCCTCATTCGAGGCAAATGCCATTCCGCTGTGCTATGGCTCCAGCCCCAAGATCATAAATTCTGGGGCTGGCACAGCTGATAGGGCATTTGCCTTGCATGTGGCCGACTCAGGTTCAATCCAGGCATCTTATATGGTTCCCCTGAGCACTGCCAGAAATAATTCCTGAGTACAGAGCCAGAAGTAACCCTTAAACACTGCCAGGTATAGTCCCAAATAAAAATGAGCAAACAAAAAACCCCAAAATATCCTAAATTCTGAGTCTAGAGCGATGGTATAGAAGGGTTTGGTCCTGGCATCCCAGATGGTCTCTGAGTACTGACAGCAGAGTCAGGACATTGCCTGAACACTGCTGGGTATGGCTAAAAAGAAATAAGCAAACTAAAAACAAAATTGAAATAAAAAAATAAAACTAAGAGTGTGGGGTTGGAGAGATAGCATGGAGGTAAGGCGTTTGCCTTGCATGCAGACGGACGGTGGTTCGAATCCCAGCGTTCCATATAGTTCCATATGGTTCCCGAGCCTGCCAGGGGTGGTTTCTGAGCATAGAGTGCTGCCAGGTGTGACTCAAAAACCAAAAACCAAAAACAAACAAACAAAAAAAAAAAACCCTAAGAGTGAAATCTAGGGCCCGAAGAGATAGCACAGCGGCGTTTGCCTTGCAAGCAGCCGATCCAGGACCAAAGGTGGTTGGTTCAAATCCCGGTGTCCCATATGGTCCCTGTGCCTGCCAGGAGCTATTTCTGAGCAGACAGCCAGGAGTAACCCCTGAGCACCTCCGGGTGTGGCCCCCCCCAAAAAAAAAAAAAAAAAAAGAGTGAAATCTATGTAAAGGCTGGAGCACTCAAGAGTAAGAATAAGGACCAGGTTCAACCTTGGGACATCAGGAGCAGTCCTTGGGCACAGAGCCTGAAGCAGCTTCTGGGTACCACCAGATGTGGCCTGAAAACCAGGAACCAAAAGTGGAGCGAGAGCTCTGAATTGCTCAAGGTAGGAAGCACATGCTGCCAAAGGGCCAGTAAGCCAGCTGAGCACTGCAGGGCAGTGTAGGCTAGCCTGAGACAGGCTCAAGACAAACAAATAATAGTCAGGCAGGTATACTTGAGAATTCTGTTGTTCTTCGGTCATATCAGCAGAGCTCAAGGCTTACTTCTGACAGTACAAAGGGGGTTATCTGGGGTGCTCGGGACTAATTAGGAATAGACAGTGTGAAAAGGCAAGTCCCTACTTATTGCATTATTACCCTGGCCCCCATCTTTTTTTTGTTGTTGTTGTTGTTTTGGGCCACACCTGGTTCTGCACTCTGAAATCATTCCCAGGAGGTTCAGGGGACTACAAGGGTAGCCAGGGATCAAACCTGGAAGACTGCATGCAAGGCAAACACCTTACATACTGTGATAACACTCTGGCCCCCATTTTTTCCTGTCTTTAAAAGAAAAAAATTTTTTTTTTTTTTTTTTTTTTTGGTTTTTGGGCCACACCCGTTTGACGCTCAGGGGTTACTCCTGGCTATGTGCTCAGAAATCGCCCCTGGCTTGGGTGGACCATATGGGACGCCGGGGGGATCGAACCGAGGTCCTTCCTTGGCTAGCGCTTGCAAGGCAGACACCTTACCTCCAGCGCCACCTACCCGGCCCCAGAAAAAAATTTTTTTTGGTTTTTGGGCCACACCCAGTGACGGTCAGTGGGTACTTCTGGTTATGAGCTCAGAAATTGCTCCTGGCTCGGGGAACCATATGGGACGCCAGGGAATCAAACCGGTCCTTCCTAGGCTAGTGCGCACAAAACAGAAGCCTCATGGCTTATGCCACTGCTCTGGCCCCTTAAAATAAAAATTTTTGGGTCACACCTGACAGCGCTCCTGGGTAACTCCTAGCTCTATGCTCAGAAATCGCTCCTGGCAGGCTCGGGGGACCATATGGGATGCCAAGATTCAAACCACCGTCCTTCTGCATGCTATCTCTCCGGCCCCCAATTTTTTTTTATTCATACCATTCAATGCTCAGGGATCATTCCTGGTGTGATTAGGGGACCCTATGGGATGCTGGGGGATCGAACCTGGGTCAGCTGCGTCCAAGACAAAAGCCCTCACCACTATTCTATGGCTGTCTCCCTTTGAAAATTTTTTGTGGGACAGGCGAGGTGGCGCTAGAGGTAAAGTGTCTGCCTTGCAGCGCTTCTCAATTATTTTCTGTCATGCCCCCTAGGAAGAAGAAAACATTTTCAGGCCTCCCCGCGCCACTGTAAACCATATCTTTATTTTAAAAAAGTTTTAACCTACAAAACAAAAATATATAAGATAATTTGAGCTGATTTTTTAATCAGAGGTGTTGTCTGGATGAATGGCTCCAACGAGCACGTTTTGCAATGCAGAGCTTTTCCAATCGAAGCGGGGTTGGAAGCAGGGCACAGCGACTCTTGGCTCTAGAGACATGCAGAGGCATAAACAGGGGGCTTAGGGCCCGGAGAGATAGCACAGCGGCGTTTGCCTTGCAAGCAGCCGATCCAGGACCTAAGGTGGTTGGTTCGAATCCCGGTGTCCCACATGGTCCCCTGTGCCTGCCAGGAGCTATTTCTGAGCAGATAGCCAGGAGTAACCCCTGAGCAACATTGGGTGTGCCCCCCCCCAAAAAAAAAACAAAAAAAACAGGGGGCTTAGCTTGTGATGACAGTGTTTGCTGAGGTCAAACTCGCTCCCACTTACGGAGCCTCGTGCCCCCCCGGGGGGGGACGCGCCCCACTATTTGAGAACCACAGAGCTAAGGCAACTAGGCCCCAACTCAATTATGGAGTCATCCACACATGCTGTTACCTCGCCCAGGTCAACTTGCTTATGCCACAACTCGCCCCTGTGGTGACTCAATTGTGCAGTAAGTCCCTCCCTGGTGGTGGCCTGTCTAAGTGGGTCTGGGCAGAGAGTGGGGCGGAGGTTGCGCTGTGCGGGTGCTGCACAGGGCATACTTGTGCAGTGACACACAGCTGCACACTTGGGAACGTGCCCGTGCAGACACAGCCTGTCGCTTCCCAGCCCCTAGGCCCAGGGGTCTTCAACCTTTTTCAACAGGGGCTAGTTCACTGTCCCTCAGACCATTGGAGGGTCTGCCTCCAGTAAACACAAAACTTCTGCACACTACATAGGTCTTATTTTGCAATGAGGAAACAAAACAGATGCAAATGCAATATGTGGCCCGCGGGCCATCGTGTGAGGACCCCTGCAAGGGGCCATAAGATCACAGCATCTTAGGAGTCAGCTCTCACAGGGGGCCTCCAACTTTTTCAACAGGGGCCACCAGTTCACTGTCCCCCAGACCACTGGAGGGGCTGACTCCAGTAAACACAAAACTTAGGAACGAATTCTTGTGCACACTGCATAGGTTTTATTTCGCAATGAGGAAACAAAACAGATGCAAAGGCAACATGTGGCCCGCGGGCCATCGTGTGAGGACCACTAGGACTCTAGGAGAGGACTCTAGGAGAGAAGCCCAAGGCGAGTCCTGCAGGCCCACCGGGCCCTGCGGAGGAGGCCACGGCCCGGGCCCGTCCGGGGTCCCGCGCCCCGGGCCACGCCGAGCTTACCCGGCTGGGCGCCGCTTCCCGACGCTCGGCGGCGAGGCTGGGGGCGCGGGCGGAGAAGGCGCGGACGAGAAGGTACCGCGCGGGGCCCGCCCGCAGCGCCGCCATGGTGCCCGGCCCGGCCCGCCTCCGGCCGGCACGACAGCGTCGCGAAGTGGCGCTTGGCGGCGGGCAGCCGTAGAGCGCGGAGCCGGAGGCGGAGACGGCGGCCGCGGTCCGGGCCGAGCTGCGGAAGCGGAGCGCGATGGCGCGGGCGGCGCAGGTGAGCTCGGCGCGGCCGCCCGCTTCCCCGCGCGGCCTATTGTGAGGTCGGCCCGGCCCGGCCCGACCCCGACCCGCCGGGAGGAGCCGGCTCGACCGCGCCTGGGCCGCCGCGGCGGGGCCCATGGCAGCAGCGAGGGGACAAGAGCCGAGTCCGCGCTCCACGCGCTGCGCGGCGGGGCCCGAGCGCGGCCCCGAGCCCCGGAGCTGCCCGCCTCCACCCCCCGGGCCGCCCCGGCCTGGCCCCGAGCGCTCGACGAGCTGCCCGCGTGTGCCTCGGCTTCTCCCGCGCCTGAAACTCCGACCCGCAGCCGGCCACCGAGCCACATCGCTGACCGCTCCGAGTTTGTGCTTATTTATCTCGCGGTGACGTCGTTCGGACGCACAGCTGTCAGGGCCCCGCATGAGTGACCCCTGCGCGTCCCGGGGAGCCTGTGTGCGGGCGCATCCGAACAGGCCAGGGTTGGCCTCACGTACGGCAAGTGCCCTGCCCACTTCACTCCCCAGAGGAGATCTTTTTATTTTTTATTTTTTTGGTTTTTGGGCCACACCCGGCGGTGCTCAGGGGTTCCTCCTGGCTGTCTGCTCAGAAACAGCTCCTGGCAGGCACGGGGGACCCTATGGGACACCGGGATTCGAACCAACCACCTTCGGTCCTGGATCGGCTGCTTGCAAGGCAAACGCCGCTGTACTATCTCTCCGGGCCCCAGAGTAGATCTTTTCATTTGTGGTTAGGGGTGACCCCCAGCCGAAGATGCTCAGGGATTACCTCCCCCGCAGCTCTGCTTTTAGGAATTACTCCTGTGGTTGGTGCTTACGGGACCCTATGGGGAGCCTATGACCAAACATGATTGGCAGCATGCAAAGCAAGTCCCCTGCCCATTGTACTATCGCTCTGGCTCCGCCCTAGTAGATTTTTGTTTTGATTATTTTCGGTTTTGGGGGCACACCCAGTGACGTTCCTAGCTCTGCACTCAGCCCTGGCTGGCTTAGGGAACCATAGGGGGTGCTGGAGATTGAACTCAGGTCGGCTGTGTGCAAGGCAAATGCCTTTCCCACTGTCCCTCTAAGTAGATTTTTTTGCGGGAGGCCACACTTGGCAGTCTTCTGGGTATATTTCTGGCTCTGCACTCAGAATCGCTCCTGGCATGTTCTAGGGACTATGGGATGCTGGAGATCCAACCCAGGTTCTTCCAGATGGGCAGTATGCTAGGCAAACACCCTGCCACTGTGCTATCACTCAGCCCCAACTAGATCTTTTTTAAAAAGAAAATTTTAGTGGCCAAAGAGATAGCATGGAGGTAAGGCGTGCATGCAGAAGGACAGTGGTTTGAATCCCAGCATCCCATAGGGTCCCCTGAGCCTGCCAGGAGCTATTTCTGAGCATAGAGCCAGGAGGAACCCCTGAGTGCTGCTGGGTGTGACACGAAAACCAAAAAGAAAAAAGAAAGAAAATTTTAGGAGCCAGTGCGATAGTACAGTGGATAGGGCAATTTCCTTGCACACCCTGAACCCGGTTCAATCCCCTGCATGTTCCTCTGAGCACCGTCAGGAGTAATTCCTGAGTGCAGAGTCAGGAGTAAGCCTGGCACATTCCTGAATGGGGTCCCTAAACAAAAACCAGGGAGCCAGAACACTAGTACAGCAGGTCGGGCGCTTGCCTTGCACACATCTGACCTGTGTTTGATCCCTGGCTCCCTTACTCCGGAGCCTGCCAGGAGTAACTCCTTATCATGGCCAGTTGTGACTCAAAAACAAACAAAAATTATAGAACAGGGCTGGGATGATGGTTAGCTGGTAAGGCACCATACTATCTGTGTGAGCCCAACAGGAAGAAAAACTTTGAACATTCAGTTCTGGTGATGTAATGAGTGACATTTCTTGTCTTTTAGTGCTTGTGAGCCTGAATACAACCAAAGCATGGATATGGGCAACCAACATCCTTCCATCACTCGGCTCCAGGAGATCCAGAAGGAGGTCAAAGGGATTGAGCAGCAGGTCCTGGGCTTCAGCGGCCTCCCAGATGACAAGAACTATAAGAAGCTGGAGCGGTTTCTCACGAAGCAGCTGTTTGAGATCGACTCTGTGGACACAGAAGGGAAGGGTGACGTCCAGCAGGCACGCAAGAGGGCGGCACAGGAGACAGAGCGGCTCCTGAAGGAGTTGGAGCAGAATGCCAACCACCCGCATCGCCTGGAGATCCAGAGCCTCTTCCGAGAAGCCCAGGACCTGGTGCGGGAGAAGATAGTGCCCGTCTATAGTGGCGGCCAGCAGGTGAGCGAGGAATTTGAGGAGGGTCTCCAGGACATCATCTTGCGGCTGACTCACGTGAAGACTGGTGGGAAGGTGTCACTGCGCAAGGCCCGCTACCACACGCTGACCAAGATCTGCGCCGTGCAGGAGATCGTGGAGGACTGCACGCACCGCCAGCCCTCCCTGCCCCTCTCCGAGGACGCACACCCTGCTGTGGCCAAGATCAACAGCGTCATGTGTGAGGTGAACAAGGCCAGGGGCACACTGGTTGCCCTCCTCATGGGTGTCAGCAGCACGGAGACCTGTCGCCACCTGTCGTGTGTGCTCTCGGGGCTGATGGCTGACCTGGATGCCCTGGACGTGTGTGGGAGGGTGGAGATCCGGAACTACCGCCGAGAGGTGGTCGAGGACATCAACAAGCTGCTGACCTACTTGGACCTGGAGGAAGCGGCTGACTCCACCCACGCCTTCGACCTGCGGCAGAACCACTCTATCCTGAGAATCGAGAAGGTGCTCAAGAGGATGCGGGAGATGCGGGAGGAGCTGCTCCACACCCAGAGCCCCCCTGAGCTCTCCCTGAGCTCCAAGACGGAGCTGCAGGGCCTGATCGGGGAGCTGGACGCGGTGAGCGTGGAGAAGAACCCCTGTATCCGCGAGGCGCGGCGCCGTGCGGTCATCGAAGTGCAGACCCTCATCACCTACATTGACCTGCGCGAGGCGCTGGACCGGCGGCAGCGGCTGCCCGACGAGCAGCCTGAGCACCCGTCCCACCGGGCCGTGTGGGAGATCCTGGGCCACCTGTCAGAGATCCAGGGGGAGGTGCTGTCCTTCGATGGCAACCGGACCGACAAGAGCTACATCCGGCTGGAGGAGCTGCTCACCAAGCAGCTGCTGGCGCTGGACGCTGTGGACCCACAGGGCGAGGAGCGCTGCAAGGCCGCCCGGAAGCAGGCGGTGAAGCTGGCCCAGAACATTCTCAGCTACCTGGACCTGAAGTCGGACGAGTGGGAGTACTAGCCCGGCAGTATCCCGCTCCTGTTGCAGTTTGCACATCCGTGTCCCCCGACAGCGTCCAGTTTGGGAGCCTTACCGTGCTTTCGACATGGCCTATGTTCATCAGTATTTATGATTTTGTTTTCAGCAAATTATATTCAGCAACTCTGCTGTTTTCGATGTTGCGAAAAAAATTACTACAGCACATGAACTTTTCCCTTGAATCATTACCTGTATATTGTAGCTTTTGTGGCTTAAGTTTTCACATGGTTTTTCTCTCTTTTCTTAAAAAAAAATCATACAATAGTAGTATCATAATTTGTAGGTGGGTTTTGCAAGCCTTAAAATGCAGAAATCTCAGGATCTAGAATAATACCTAATGTGGGAATAGAGAATTGGGGAGGGGGAGTGTTTTGTTCAGTAGAAGGTTTGAGTACAATTGGGACCAGAGTGACAGCACAATGAGGATGGCATTTGCCTTCCCCCCAGCCTGATCTCCAGAATTCCATATGTTTCCGAGCACTGTCAGGAGTAACCCCTGAGGATAACTGGATATGATTTAAAAAACAAAAAAATAGGTCCGAGTACAACAGTAAGTACCATGATTTTGTTTTATTTTGGTTTCTGGGTCACACCTGGCAGAGCTCAGGGGTTACTCCTCAACTTTGAGCGAGGGCACAGTACAGCAGCGGCTTGCGGGTTGCCTGCCGAGCATCCCACCCCACCCCATGAGAGCCAGGGGACTGGTACCTGCCAGCTGGATGTCTGGGCTGGGGGCCCCAGGCAGGGCCCCAGGTCAGTTTGGTGCCGGACACAAGTCCTGAGTCAACAGCGAGTGTCTACACTTTGGATCTGTTGATAGCCGCCCACTGTCGCCATGTTTCCTGATGAGCAGGACCAGGATGGTGCTTCCCAAAGCACCTGCAGCAGTGCTTGCTGGGCAAGTGCCCTCCTGGAACCTCATTTGACCGCACAGGGACACCACCTGGTGGCTAAGCTGATCACTGCCAGCTGCCTGCCTTGGACTCCTGTTGTCCCCTCGAAAGCTCTGGATATGCTCTTCCTGCTAGGCTGTTCTAGAAACACCACAGAGTGGGGTCAAAGGACAGTCAAGTCTTGGAGCATTCTTGGTCTGCTGCTTCATAAGCTACCGAGGTCTCACTTTTCATCTCGGAAGTTTAGAAACTCCATCTGAGTTTCTGTAGCACCATTGGTGACACCGGGGGCATCCAGGCTGGCCACAGGCCCCCGCCCTTCTTCCCTTCTGTGCCCTCCTGAAGGCCCAGCTCTGTGCCCTGGACCATCAATGCACGTGGCTTGCTCTTTGTCTTTGCATTTCCCTGTTCTGGCCACCTTCGTAGCCCCCCAGGAGTTAGGAGTGGGGCCGTCACAGTGTCAGCTACTGCATCTAAGTTCTAAGCAGGGTTTGTTGCAGTGTGTACCAGCTGGCACGTGGGGTCCGAAGGTAGTGCCCCCTGAGCAAGTTGGGGAGCTGTGGGTTTTCAGCACCCCAGCTGAAGTGGGGAAGGGCTGTGCTCCTGGTGCTGCAGCCCTTGGCCTTGTTGTGATGATCACTGTATCAGTTTTTATCAGTGTTATCTGTAGAATTTGGTTTATTCCACACATGCAGGATTTTTTTTTATGCAAGATTTTTTTTAAGCTATGAAAACTCAGCTTAAAAATAAAAGCTGAGCTTTCCCAACTTTTGTCTTGCCTGGTCTTTTTCTCTTCAGGATAATGGACACACTTGTCAGTGATTCTGATGTACCAACCGGGTGTGTGACTGCCTTGCTCTGGACTGCCTTCTGTCAAAGTATCCAAGTTCAGTGTTTCTCTGAATCCTAGTGTGATCTTAGGTAATGAAATAAAAGCCTTTTTCCGTTTATCTGCCAGTGGTGGAAGTGCAGTCTGAAATGTGAGCTTTGTTCCAACCTACCCCACTTCAACAAGGGTCTGATTTTCAGCCAACTTCGTGGCTGTGGTAGTAGGAGGTGGAATGATGGGGTAGGTGGGCCTCAAGAAGGCTCCAAGGCACACTCCTGGGGTTAGTGTGGTAGGGTCAGTGATTCTGGAAAGATCTACCTGTACTCTGCCATGGATGGGAGGTTTGGTGTAGATTTGCCCTGTTTTTCAGGGTACATCCCACCCTGGTGCTCCTGGGGTTCTGGAATGTTATTTTTGTTGCCTTATGGGTCACACCTAGCCAGTGGTTCTTAATCTCACAGTGGTGCTCTGGGACCAGCCCAAGTCCTCCCACATTGCAACTTATGCTCCAGCTTGCTCTCTCTCTCTCTCTCTCTGTTCTCTCTGTCCTCTCTCTCCTCTCTCTCCCCTTTCCTCTCCTCTCTCTCTCCTCTCTTTCCTCTCTGTCCTCTCCTCTCTCCTTTCTTCTCTCTCCCCTCCCCCCCCTCTCTCTCGATTCTGCTCTCTTTTGGTTTTTGAGTCACACCCAGCAGCACTTGGGTTATTCCTGGCTCTGTGCTCAAAAGTTGTTCCTGGCAGGCTCAGGACCATATAGAATGCCAGGAATTGAACCTGGGTCCATCCCAGGTCAGGTGCAAGGCAAACACCCTACCACTGTGCTGTCACTCTGGTCCATATGCTCCAGCTCTTTAAGCGTCTCCCCAGGCATGAGAGAGCCTCTTCCAGGCAAATGACCATGACAATGTAGTGACTGACCATGTACTGCAGAGCAGGCTTGCTCAGTCTCCACACAGGCTGGAGAGATAGGACAGGGGTGAAGACACTTAGCTTGCATAGAGCTGACCCAGTTTCTATCCTTAGCACCCCCATGGGGTCTCCTGAACCCTGACTCCCCAAGCACAGCTGAGAACAGCTCCCTTTCTGACCAAAACTCCAAAACAAAGATGGGCCAGAGAGACAGTACAGTGAAGAGGGCACCTGATGGGGCAGAAATGGGCAGCATGGAGGGAGGGCACTTGCTGATGTCTGCTCCCTGGTACCATCCACCAAGCTCTGCCAGGAGTGAGTGGTCCCCAAAAACACCTGTTGCAAAAGCCCAGCAGGGACAGGGTTGAGGCCGGTGACTGTGCCATGGGTATCCTTGAGGTGAGAAGCCTAGGGGCAACTCTGACCTGCACTTGGGATGCCCACAGACTGAACCCCGGCTTCTCTGTCCCACACTGCACAGGGCCAGCTGGGTGGGGTGTCCCTGGGGGAGGGCCTTGCTGCAGCTGGCCACCAGGGGGCAGCAGCAGGCTACCGCATTGACTACCAGCTGGAATGCCTTTCACCATCACGGGTAGGTCAATAGCTGCCAGGGAGACTCCCCCCCAACCCCCCAGCCCTGCTCTGCCTGGGCAGGGACAGTGGAAGGGTGCTGGGAGTGGGGAAAGGATGGAAGGAGGGGATGACAGGAACTGGGAGGGAGCAGCAGGGTTGGGGTGCAGGACAGGACAGACCAGCCTCCCCTGATTGTCAGGGTGCAGAGGGGCCTCACTCTCACACCACCAACCATGGGCTTCCTCCCCACTGGATGCTTGCCTGGGGACCCTGCGATCCTTCCCATTTCTTGCCACAGCCTTCTCATGCCAGCCCTGCACAGCAGCTTCCACTTGTGGAGGTGGAGGCTGGGCCCCGTGGTCTGTGGCTCAGCTCCATGAGGACTTGTGGTGTGGGCCTGCCTGAAGCCTCTTTGTACGTGTGTCCTTATGAATGTGTATTGTAGAATCAAATAATTAATGATGGGGCTGGATGGAGATGGATGGTGAAGGATGGATCTTTCTTTGCCACCCCAGGCCATGTGGCTCCAAAACCCCCATTCAGCCGGCGGGTCCCAGGTTAGGTGAACGGCGGAATCAGACTCATCCAGGCAGGCATCAGGAAGCATCAGCTTTATTCATGCCCTATCCACCACATGTGTGGCCTATATCATAACCTTTCAAGCATTCAGCCATTCTTAGCTACCCTGAATCTTAATTCCTTTCAGCCATCTTCCTTTGACCTCCATGCTGGTCAAAGACCAAAAAGCCAAAGACCCAAAAGCCAGAGAGCACAGCAGGGCAGAAACCCCTAATCCCCTGGCTCAAAGGCTTATCTACCTTTTCCAAGACCCCTCCCAGGAATGGGCGGGGTCTTGCAGGTAAGGTCACACATAATATCTGGTTCCCAAGACCCCTCCCAGAAATGGGTGGGTCTCAGGTAGCTACACCTAAATCCAGGGTGGAGTTACAGTGTATATAATGTGTGTGCCATGTCCCTGTTCAAGTGAGCCTAGTGCATGTGTGTCCATGTGTGCCTGTGTTCGTGCATGTATTGAGAGCCTGTCTGCATCCATGTGTGTTGTGTGCTTTTCTGTGTACCCGTGTCTTTATGTGCATTACATGTCTTCTGTACACGTGGTTGTGCACATCTATGTGTCCAGGTGTTGTATTAAATAGTAATTAATCTTTAAGAGTTCTGGTGGTGGCGCTGGAGAGATAATACAGCAGTAGGGCATTTGCCTTGCATGTAGGAGGACGTGGTTCCAATCCCGGCATCCCATATGGTCCCCCGAGCCTGCCAGGAGCGATTTCTGAGCAGACAGCCAGGAGTAACCCCTGAGCACCGCCAGGTGTGGCCAAAAACAAAAACAAAACAAAACAAAACAAAGATTAGCATTTGGCTTTGGGGACAAGTAACACCCTTGTATATGCTGTGTACTCATGTGTGAGTTTGAACATGCCTGTGTGCCAAGTATCTTCCCATGTATACATGCCAGTGCATGTATGTATGTGTTGCACATGTGTGCCATGATGCATTTGATGCTGCCAGGACCCATGTCTGCAGGAGCAGGACCCCCAGTTGAGGCAGGCTGGGCCCGCCGGTCAGGCACTGGCCACAGTGCCACTGCTTTGCCCTGTGGCCTCCCCCTAGACTCCTATGGCCTCCCCATCAATGGGGCTGAAGCCTCTCAGCTCCCTCCACACTGTCCATTGGTCTGTGGAAGTTAACAGACCTGGGGTTGTGGACTCTGCGATGCTGGGTTATCTCCAGCTCGAAGACTCTGGAGCCACAAAGGAAGACTCCTCTCCTCTACCAGGTAGTGCGGCAGCCTCCTAGGAGACAGCAGGACAGTGGCTGTGATGTGCCAGGGCCCCAAGCCAGTGGGCCAGTAGGTGGCTCTGTCCTTTGCAGGTGACCTTGATGCAGGGACAGTGCGACTCACTGGGCCTGTGGGTGAGGCCTGGCCCTCAGGATGACCTTGTGCGGACCACCTCCTCCAGGAAGCCTGCTGGACCAGCATCCGGCTGTGTCCAAGGTGGTGGAGGAGGATAAGTCCATTAAGCTGGGACTTGAACCAGATTCCCCAAGAGACCAGGCAGACCAGACTCAGGAGACGAGGCATTGCTAGGCAGTGCAAGGACGCTGGGGTGCAGTGGGGGGATGTCACCTCAAAGGGAAGCACTTCACCTCCTGCAAGCTGACCTGGGGCTGTTCCCAGACCTGTTGTCTAGCCCTGAGCCCCTCCCTTCCCCGAGGGACCAGGCTCCAGTCCCGGGTTTGACTGTGGGCCCCACCCCCACCAGCCCCCTCATTCATGCCTGGGAGTTGCAAGCTTTGTCCCGGAGGGAAGAAAGGGCCTTTCAGTGGCCTGGTGAGGTCACGGGTGGGGGGGGGGGGAGCTGTGGGGTGCGCAAGCCCGCCTGCAGCTGCTGCTTTGTTCAGGGGCTCAGCCTGGAGAGGCCCCAGTCCAGCTCGGCTCTTCGTTCCCACAGGCTGTGCTCCTGAGCCTGCTGGAGGGACAGGGCAGGGGGCAGGGTTGCAGGAGGGAAGGGGGCTTGGGGAGGAGCCTGGTACTGCCCGCCTGGTCTCTTGGGTCCCTGAGGCTGCAGTGTGCTGTGGGGGGAGATGCAGGCCTGAAGTTCTGGGATTTGCCACAGCCACAGGAGAGGCCCACAGGCAGCTGGGCAGCAGGACCTGGTCCCAGTTCACGGGGCCTCACCTCCCTGGTGGCTCTGACCACACAGGGGTGGAAGGCCTTGGCGAGGTGGCTGTGGGGGGGGGAGGGTTTAGCGGGCGGGGTTGGAAGGCTCATGACTGTAACTTGCCGCCCTCCTCCTTAGCAGTCCCGCCATGGAGGGAGGAAGTGGAAGCTGGAGGCACAGAGCCAAGGGCAGCAGGGAGCCAGGCTAGGCTGGCCAGCGGGCCACAGTGTGTGCTGGGGCGGACCAGGAGGGGCGCAGTGATGTTTCCCGCTGTGGTCAGCATCTGGGACCTGCGACCAGAGACTCACTGTGTTGGGGAGCCTCAGCAGTCCTGGGGGGGACTGCGAGGAGGCAGAGCTCCCCGCTGACTCTTGCTCCCGCCCGCCTCAATGTCCATGGAGCTATTGCTTAGCAACCGCCACACAGCCCAAGCACACTATGGGCAGGGACTGTTGGACAATGAGCCCAGGGCCAGGGACCCCGAAGTCAGGATTTGTCAACACAAAGGAAGCTGCTATGGTGGCCAGGGGAACAGCAGGGCCTGGGGAGCTTTAATGCTTCTGGGCCAACTCAACCAGTGCCAGGTGCCAAGCAGGAGCTGGGAAGTTGGGTGCTAGGGAGTGAAGGCCCAGGTCCCCCATCGTTTCTGGGCCTCCAGCAGGGGTGCTTGACCAGGGAGCAGACAAGAGCATCACTTCACTCCCCCAAGACCTTGAGAGACCCCCCCAAGGCCACAGTGAGATGAGGTTGGCAGCCATGAGGAGCCTTCCGGGTAGCCAGGCCAGCATGGCCTGAATTATTTCTGCAACTGATGTTTCTTCAAAGAAATATAAGTTGGAGGTGCACAGCAGGGAGGACATTTGCCTTGCACACAGCTGACCTGGGTCCGATCCCCGGTATCCTATAGGATCTCCTGAGCCTTTCAGGAGTGATTCCTGAGAATAGAGCCAGAGTAACCTCCGAGGCATGGCTGGTGTGGTCCCCCCTCCAAAGAAAAAAACAAAAGAGAATCTAGAACAAGATAGTATAGCAGGGAGGCCATTTGCCTTACATGCAGCTGACCCGGGTTTGATTCCTGGCATCCCATATAGTATCGAACCTGCCAGGAATGATTCCTGAGTGCAAACTCAGGAGTGAGCCCTGAGTGTGGCCGGGTGTGGCCCAAAAACAAAAATCAAAACAAGCCTAGCAATAGCACAGCAGGTAAGGTGTTTGCCTTGCATGTAGCCAACCAGGGACCAATCTGGGTTCCATCCCCAGCATCCCATATGATCCCTTGAACCTTCCAGGAGCAACTTCTGAGAGCAGAACCAGGAGTAACCCCTTAATGTCTCTTGGGTATGGCCCAAAATTCAAAAATAAAAATTAAAAAAAACAAACAAACAAAAAAAACAAGCCTAGTCTCTGCTGGCTACACTGGACATTATCCGGCCCCTGGGGAGAGTCTGGGAAGATCTCCCGGAACTTAATTGTGAAGATGCCTGGGGTCACCACTGACCCAGGACCCACACTCTCTGTGCCAAGGCCGGATGTGTCCCTGCCATGTGCCACTTGGTGGCAGCAGTCAGGAACAGAGGGGTGGTGAGTCCGTTCAAGGGGAGAGACTCAGGGTCTGTGGGCAGCTCTGGTGGCCAGAAGGGCAGCAGATGGGCTGTGCTCACCTAAGCCCCGGGCCTCTGGCTCCATGCTGGCTGCTGCACCTGGTATGGATCCACAGAATCCCCCTGTGTGCCAGGCACTGAGGACAAAGACACAGTTAAAACCACCTTCTGGGTTGTGGGCAGGCCCATCCTGTCCTCTGGAACCTCAGTCATGTGAGGCCTTCAGGAGGCTCTGGTGCTGGGAGGGGCTCAGCCCACAGGGGACAGACGGGCGGTGCTCCAGACCATTAGGACTCACAGTGTACCCTGACCCACCTATCAAGCACCCCTGGGGTTCAGAGCCTGAGAACAGAAGAGTACCAGGGAAGGTGACAATAGGAGCCTGCACCTTTAAACCTACCCCCACTGCCCTTGTTTGCTTTGTTTTGGGGCTACATCCAGCAGGCTCTGCCTTCATAAATCACTCCTGGCAGGCTGGGATGCCAGGAATCAGACCTGGGCCAGTCTCTAGCAAGGCAAGTATCCCCTGGCTGTGCTGTTGCTCCGGGCCCTCCCCCACCTTTCTCCCCAATGGGGTGGGGTGAGACAGGCTCAGAGCAGAAAGGGGAGCCCAGGGCAGCCTTGCTGCCTGGCTGTGGGGGCATGTCTGGGCCCCAGGAGCATGGGGCTCCCCATCTGATGGTCCCTCTCAGTCTGGTTCCATCTCCCTGAAGGGACAGATGCTGTGGAGAAAGCCGATTACGATTACTGCTCAAGGCGGTCGCATGCTGGGGTGCGGCCAGCATGACCCAGTTCCGAGCTATTCTCAGCATGGTGGGAGCTGGGCCTCCTGCCCTGCTGCTAGCGCTGTGACTTTGAAATGCCCCTCTGATCACCAACACTACCAGTGGGGGAGACCAGCTCCCCATAGGTCCTGAGGCTTGTGGGGCCCAAGACCTAGGTCCCCGTTCACGTTCACCCAAGATGGTGTGAGACATCCCCAGGACATCAGTTCAGGAAGGGGTGGGGAGGCAGCCCTGCAGCCAGGGGCAGGAATTGCAGCCTCTGGACATCGAGGCTCTGGGCACAGCCAGGGTCACTGGTCACCTGCCCTGGGCTCCCCTGGAACTCCCACAGCACAGGCAAATCCTGCAGCTTCTACATGACACAGTTGAAGGTGGGTCTAGTTTCCATCATCTCAAAGCCAAATCTTACCTCAGAGATTCCAGCACTTAAGGGCCTCAGTGCACAAAGGACCAAGACAGGTCCCAAAATAGCACAGAACTGGTGGGCTTCCTGGAGGTGGCGCTGCTATTGGTGACAGAGGTTTGAGAAGACACTCCAGGAGCAGAGGGTGCATGGGGCGGGGGTGACCACTGCAGCCGGGAGGGAACCCCAAATGCTGCTGTGGCACGGCACAGCACCCCCGACCCAAGAATGAGCACTTCCCCAGGGCAGATGTGGGTTCAGGGCCAAAGGCCACAGCTCGCAAGTCCCCCCAGGTCCCCAAGTCTGGAAGATGCAGCTGCCCAGAGCAGGAGCCCAACCCAGATGGCCTGGCTGGCCAGGGGGTGAGGCCTGCACCCCCATTTCAAATCTCCACGCAGCCCCTCACCAGGCAGGGTCCTTGGGCCTATTCCCCACGTGGGGTAAGCAGAGGGTCTAAACCACCTTCAGTGCCCTGTGGCAACTGTCCTGGGAGATGGGAACCCCCCCTCAGGGTGTGATGCAGTGTGCTGACCTGACAGTCAGGCACAGGCCGGGCACTGCTCTAGGGTCCAAATGGGGCCAAGTCCCTGAGGGTGGAGATGAGGCCCATGGCTGCCCATGGGGCAGCAGGCGTTGGTGAATCCTCATCCGGTGACTGGCCTCATGCTGCTGACTCAGGGGATAGCAGTTGTCCCCGTGGGCTCCTGGCTGGCTCAGGCTTGCCCCATGGTGTCTGCCCCAGCCTGGGGGCTGCCCAGCAGGGTCATGGCTCAGGCCCAGCTGCCATATGAGGTGCAGGCAGGGCTGAACTGGGCTGAACAGCAACAGGAATCTGCTGTGGCTCAGGGCTAGGGCTGGGCTGTAGCCCAGGAGTCCACACCAAGTGACCCAGCCCCCTTCTGTATGGGTACACCCTCCACGGGGGGGGGGGGGGTACCGTGCCTGCTCTGCCCAGACACTTGGGCCTTTCTGCTGCTGTTGGAGTTGTCCAACTCACCCCGAGGCCCCATGTCTGGCCACTGTCCTTTTGGAGCCTTGCAGAGTCTGCCCAGGAATAGGAGAAAGGAGCCAGCGGGAAGCACAGGGACCATAGACACTGGGACAGGAGGGCAGCGACAAAGCCAGCAGGCCAGGAACAGTGATTTTATTTTATTTTTTGGGGGGAGTCACACTGGCAGTTCTCAGTGGGACTCTAAGGGATGCTGGGGATGGACGGGGGTCAGCTATGTGCAAGGCCAGCACCTGCCACTGTGCTACTGCTGCGGTCCCTGGGAAGTGATTTCACTGGGTGCTGCTCCTTGCCCCACAGCACTTCTGAATGTGTGAGATAGGGACAGTCTGGTAGTTGTCAGAGGCGGCCTTGTCCCCACAATGTCCCTCACAGCCCCAGTGGCCCACAGCCTCTAGAGGGTCAGGCCTGTCCCTAAATCAGGCCACAAAAGGCACTTCTGGGTGGCAGAGAGGGTCTGGGGCGCTTGTAGGCAGGCCGAGCCACAGTTGGGACACAGCTCAGTGCTTCCCACACCCCTCTGGGAACCACAGGTTCAGCCCCGAAATTACCCAGTATGGTGAGAAGGGCAGGCACTAGATCGCATGGGGTCCCCTAGCCTGGGGCCTTGGTGGCAAAGGTCAGGTAGCCGGTGTGGCCCACAGCCTCCTTCATGGGGGTGCCGCTGCGAAAGGGGCCTGCATCCGGGCCAGGGCGGCCCAAGTCAGGTGTGGGCAGGTTGACAGTGCGCACGTGGAAGAGCTGCGGCAGCACCTCCAACGTGCTCAGCTCTGAGAAGCCATGTTCCGCCAGTGCCAAACATGTCCGCTGCACCTGCTCGATGCAGGGTGAGAAGGAGCCCAGGCGACCACCTGCAGGGAGAACCAGGCTTAGGGCATGTGGGAGTGAGGAAGTATGGAGTGAAAAAGGCTGGGTACTAGGCAGGCCCAGGGAGGTGGCGGGGGAGTGGACAGCACAGGCGGGGCTGCCACTGTCACAGGAAATTAGAGGCTGTCATGGATGTGGAAGCTGGAACAGGCAGCCCAGCATGTGAGTGGGGGCGGGCCCTGACAGCCCTTCCTGCTGCAGCCCACCAGGCCCATCAGCGGAGTCCCAGGAGGGGGCTGGGAGGACAGAGAGGATGCTGCAGTGAGCAGCCCTGAAGTGGCTGAGGTCAGGACCAGGTTCTGAGTGGGTATGTGGGGAGCAGGATGTAGCAGGACAACTGGGCCATGGGGAAGTAGGGAAGGGACTGGGGACAGATAAGGTGCAGGGAGACTGCAGAAGGCAAGTGAGTTGTGGAGCCAGCAGGGTTGGGGCCAGTGTTTAGGGTCCAGGATCTGCAGGAAACCTCCATTGGGTGGGGATCTGTGGCTGTCCAAGCTGTGGCACTCCCCACTCCGCCCTGCCGTACTGCACCTCCACCCCCCAGTCCTCAGTGAGCTGCTCTTTCTCCTGAAAAGGGAAAAGCTGTGTTTCTGGCCCTGAGCCAGGCTGTTGCTCCAGCTTCCCTAAAAGGGGCAGCAGCCCTGGTGAAGAGACGGGGAAGAGACATGGGCCTCGTAGGCTCACCAGAATCTTCCTGGGCCCAGCAGGTGCTGCCTCCAGATCCCCTACCCTGCCCAGTGCCACCCCGAGCACCCCCTACCCTTACCTTCCACCTTGAGGGCATCCCAGGCATGGCCCACGGCCTCCCACGGTGAGGGAATGTCCAGGAAGACGGCGTCAGCTACGTGGCTGACGCCGAAGCCACTGCGGCACACGTCCTGGTTGCGCACTGTCACCCAGCGGCCCACACCGTGCTCCTGGAACTCCTCCCGGGCCTTCTCGGCTCGCTGTTCGTGGAACTCCACCGTGTGCAGGTGGCCCGTGGGCGCAATGGTGCGAATGATGGCATGTGACACCGAGCCGCTGCCTGTGCCTGGGGACAGTGTACAGTGTCGGGGGCTGCATGTGCTCCCCCCACAGGCCACACCGTGGGGCTGCACTCCCAGTCTGTACCCCACACCACTTCCAGTAAGGTCAGTAAGGGTCATGGCAAGGGCACTGAGAGGTGACTGGCTTCCCGAGCCACACCTTCCCTCAACATCCCAGCAGTGACTCAGACCCCTGCACAAGCAGGGGTCTCCCACTACCAATTGGGCCTGCTCCATCCCCTCCATCCCCCTCAACTAGTCATTCCCCTCATAGCCTTGGCTCTTGAAGTAAGAGCCCAAGTACACGTACATGCACACACACACATAGTGTGCCAGAGCCCAAATCATGTCCCCCTCACAAACATGGGCTGTGACAGAAGCAGAGTCACAGCCCCCATGGCCCATGACAGACCATGAGTCTCTTACACACAATCATGACAGAGTCTGAGTCCCCTCATGCAAAAGGGGCTGTGACAGAGCCTAACACCCTTTACATGCACAGACGTACTGTGACAGAACCCGTGTCCTACCACACAAACACAGCCCACGACAGAGCCTGAGTCTGTCCCCCACCACAGAGGCTGTGACAGAGTTCGAGTCCTTTCACACACAGGACAAAGCCCGAGTTCCCTCATGTTAATATAAGGGCATCAGAAAATAAATATGCTCAGCTCGAAGATGAGTCTGAGGAGCGGGGCTGAAGGGCGATTTAGGGACCCTTAGTTACACAGGACCTGAACGTTCTCGTGGTGGGGTCCTGTCCCCCTCCCTAGAGGCAGTGCAGACTTCTGCCTTAGCTGTTCCAGGAAACGAATAGGTCAGGTTGATAAGGTCTGGCCAGGTTAGATGAGAGATGGGCAACTGTCCTGTCTTGTTTGCCCTTCTCCCTGTTTACTGGCTCCAAACAATAACTGTTGTGAAAGACAGTCAGTCTCAGTCCTCTAGGCCGTGAGTCCCGACTCCATGCTTTTCTCTCACATGTCTGTCTTGTTTTCTTTTTTGGGTCACACCCAGCGATGCTCAGAGATCATGCCTGGCAGATTCAGGGGGCCATTTGGGGTGCCAGAGAAAAATCTTGGGCTAGCTGTGTGCAAAAAATATGCCTTCCCTGCTGTGCTGTGCTCTGGCCCTGTCTTGCTTTCTTCCTTCTTGCAGCACCGTATCTTCAGCTCGTTACCCAGGACTAGTTCTGTCTACCTGTACTGCTCAAGCAGAACGCTGGCTTCCTCAGGGGGTGCTGACAGGCACTGGGTCCCTCAAAATCGAAGTGAAAAGCTTGCACTGACCATCACACATGCCTGCAACCCCATCAACACGGGATGGTGAGAGCGCAGCCTCCTAGGGTGTCCCAGGCTACTGGGGTCCGCCTGAGCAGGGCCCCCGAGGGACATGGAACGCCGCTCACCGGACTCGCACACCACAGCACCGGGCCGCAGCTCGAGCATCATGGTGAGTAGCGCAATGTCGGTGGAGTAGAGGATCTGGGTGCGGTGTGGCAGGTTGAGCGTCCAGAGCTCGGGGGTGGGGTGCAGCACGTACACCCAGCCGCCGCGGCCGCACGTCACCTTGGAGCCGAATGGGCGGCCGATGAGGTCCACGGAGTGGCGCAGGACGCCATGGCGGGTCTGGGTCTGTGCGCCCCGCTGCACGCGCACTGCCACCATGGCGCCATGGCCCAGCGACAGGATGGCTGTGTCACCCTCCTTGATCAGCTCCTCGTAGGCTACGAAGCTCATGGTGCTGCTGCGGGGCTCCAGGCCTGCAGGGGAGAGGGGTGGGTCTGAGTGACCAGGAGAGGAGAGGAGAGGGGTGGGCACCCGGGCTGGCAAAGAGCGGTGTTAAGCCTGAGCTCCTGGACTTGGGGTCTGCAGGGGAGAGGCGTGGGCCTGGGTGTCCCGCAGGGAAGGAAGGGGCTTGAGCCTGAGTGTACCGACTGCGAGCCCAGTCTGGGACGGTCAACGCTGCCACCAAGGGCCGCACCCTGGCAGTGGCAGAGGGAGGGACCTGGAGGACCCTCCTAGGGCTAAGTGCCCTAGCACAGCAGGGGGGAATGTCGGCCTGTGGCCTCTCTCCCATGTGGCCGACCGGGTTCATTCCATAGTCTGGGCATCTCGGGCCGCGGCCCCCCAAAACAAGCCAATGAAAAGACACAAAAGGGGGAGGCTGTGGCCGTTCCGGGCTGGACCCTCGGCCTCCCAGAGGTGCCCGAGCCAAGAGGGGCCGCCGACACAGGCCGGAGTCAGCAGTGACAGCACCCGGGTGTGCCTCACCCCAGAGAAAAGAAGCGGCCCCCGCGGGGCTACCGCAAAGGTCAGCGGTCAGCCGGGAGCGCCGCGTGACCGCGAGGCCCGCAAAGAACCGGCCGCCGCGGGACCCGCCGGGTCGCACCCACCCGCGACGTCTGCGCTGCCGGCCCACACACGCGCCGCCGCCGCACTTCCGGCGCGGACGGATGACGTCACGGCGCGGGCCGCGCCCAGGCCGCCGAGGCCCCGCCCATGGATGCTTCCCGGGATTCGGCACCCTGCGGAGCCTTGGCGGAAACCCCGCGTGCGTGCAGGCGTAGGCCGCCTGCGCAGCCCCCAGGGCCTAGGGCGGCGCTGCCCCTGGACGGGCCCTGCGGGAAGGAAGAAAAGCAGAGACACCGCCCCCCCCTTGAGTTGTGCTGTGGATCTGCAAAGAATGCAGGGGCAGGGCCCAGCTTGCGCCCCCTCATCGCAGGCTGGGCCTGTCCCTGTCCCCCTTCTCCAGAGCAGCGGAAACAAGCCTGCCTTGGGGTGCAGAAAGGGGAAGCGGCTGAGGCCTGTCAGCTGACTCACTGGCTCCTGCAGCGAGGCTCTAGGGAGGCTCAGCACTCTCCATCCAACCCGCTTGGCTGCCCGTGGGCTGCCCTGTCTAAGCTATCCTCAGGGCCACTAGCCACCTAGGGTGACTGGCAGCACTGGCCCTCTCAGCCCGCCAGCCTTGGGCGTAGTCGCAGCAAGGCCTGGCTGGGGCCCTGCAGAGCAGGCAGTGAAGAGGCCAGTGTCCAGCTTAGGCCTGGGGAGACTGGAAGAGCGGCCCTCCGTTGCTCCAGTGCCCAATTTGCCAGCCTGCAGTGTTCTGGGAGTGATCCCCGGTTGTTCTCAGGGAGGGGAGGGAGGATGCCCAACTTTCCACTTCTTGCTTCCTCTTTGTTGCCTCACACAACTGTGGTGTGATGTGGCGTCCACGTGAAGCTGGTTCCTTAAGAAGGACCGAAAATCGGACCTAGTCCATGGTGGTTTCCTATGGTCCAGACTTCCCCACATGCCTCTGTCCCTGACTGCTGGTCAGCTCCTCCCTGCCCCCGCCCCAGACAGCCTCCCAGCTGCTGCTCTTGACAGCCCTCAGCTGAGACTTCCTCAGGGGCCCAAGGCAGTTTGTATGTGGGGAGATTCCCATGCTGAGATCTGAGAGGGACGCCCCCTACAGACAGGGAGAGGGTCTCATGGAGCTCAGCCAGCAGAGAGGGAACCGGGTGAGAAGCCACAGGCCAGGCTTCAGCTAAATTCCAGCAGGTTAAGCAGGAAGGGAAAAGGCCCTGGTGACACATGACCTGATCCCAGCTCCTGTTGCTCTGAGACCTCTGGCACCCCTGGCTGACTCTCTCCCTTAGCATCCGGACATCCTGCAGGGATGGGCCCTGAGGAGCCTACTCCATGGAAGGAAGGATAGACAGAGCCTCTAAGGAGAGCCCCAGGTTGCCCTGAGGACCCTCTCCCCTAGTCCAGGCCCCAGGGAGTTAAATGTACCTGGGTGTGGCTTATGAGGTAGCAGGACCATAAACTGGGATGATGTCACTCCCATCCCTGCTCCTCAGCTTGATGCAGCCAAAACAGCTCCTGGGGACTCCCTAAAGTGTAGGGTACTCGGAGCAGGGTGTGTGGGGGGCTGCCTCCCTCTGCTCCGGTTTGGGACACCGTGGCCGAAGGGATCACTCAGCAGCTGGCCCCAGCCCTGTTGCAGGGCCTCTGGCCTCTGACCTGGGGCCTCCGTATCCACCGTATGATCTCTCTTGTGCTTTCCTCCTCAAAATGGGCCCCAAAGTTCATCTCTGGGTCCAGGCTTGCAGGTCCTACCCTAGGCTGGGCCCCAGGCTCTGTATCTTCCTCCCAGTTCAGTCAGGCAGGCAGGCTTGAGAAGGAGGAGGAAAAAGAGGAAGAGGGAGAGAACAAGGAGGAGGAGGGGGGGAGAAGGAGACAAAGGGAGAACAGAGACCACCCCCAAATGCAGGGCCTGAAAGGCCAGTCCCGGCTCCGGTTACCAGAAACAGAAGAAACTCGAGCCGCCCTCAGGCCCTGGGTTGGGGGCAGGGAGCTGCTATTTGTGAAAATATCAGGGGCCTAAACCCCAGGAATGACACCTGCTGTCTGGGGCCCCCCCCCTCTCCCCGGAAAACTGTCTCCTTGGTGTTGGAAGGTGTAAAACAAGGGCTTTGAGACAGGTCTTAGCAGGCTCTGGTGGTGAGAGTGGAGGAGGGCCAGGCTCCCTATAGGAGCCGAGACCGCTGCTACGGTTTTTGCTCTGCTCCCTTGGTTTGCAGCCGCCACAGAGATCAACCTTCTCTCTCCTTTGGGTCTTCGCTCCCAGGGAACTGCGGGCCCCAGAGTTCCTTCCTGTCGGTGGTGGCCCGGAGGTCGAGCTCCGGTCATGGTCCAGCCCCGTGATCTGCGTGGCAGCGCTCCTGATTCCTATATCCTGGAGACTGAGCCTTTTTAATCCCAATAAACGCAGGCCCGGGACTTCCTAGAGTGGCAGCATCAGTTCCCAGCAGCGGCAGCAGAAGGGCCTGCCCACCACCCCACTCGCTCCAAGGGCCTGACTGGCCGGGCTGGGCCGGGCCGTGGTCAGCTGCGTGGTTGTGACTTTTGATGAGTTTGTTTTCATCTCACATAACGCTCATTGTTCGCCTCCTGTCCTGTGCTGTGCTTTGCCGTTCGTCGTCTGGGGGTGCAGCAGGGAGCAGAGTGACGTGCGGGGGGCCGGTGCTCCAGCATCTTCCCAGGAGCAAAAGGGCTGGGCTCTGCATGGGGCTGGGGGCGCGCCAGGACGTGCCCAAGGTCACGGGCCGGTGCCAGGCCTGGGCCGCATCCCCACTCGGCTCCCGCCTCCCGCGCAATTCCGCGCCACATCACCAGCGACTGGGGATGCCAGAGGGCACCTTGGGAAGGTCGGCGGGAGGCGGGGGCGGGCAGTCCCTTCTGCGGGGCTGGGGCCCCGACTCCCCCGCACGCTCCGGCCCGGCCCAGCGTCCAGGCGTCCTGCACGTCCTGCCTCAGTTTCCCGCCGCAGGAGGGAAGGGAGCGCGAGGGGCCGGGCGCCCGGGGCCCGATTCGGGGGCGCGGGGGGCCGGGGCGGGCGGGCGGGGGGCTGCGGGGTCCGGGTGGGGGCGGGGGGCTGCGGGACGGAGGACAAAGCGGCGGCACCACCCCGCAGCGCGGCCCAATGGAATGAATGGGCTATAAATAGCGGCCAATGGGCGGCCCGCGTCGCGAGCCTTAAGAGCCGCGGGAGCGCCCCGCGGTCCGCTGTTCGCCTGCGTCGCTCTTCGAGCTGCGGATCCTGCGCATCGAGCCCGGTGAGGGGCCGGGGTCCGCGGGGCGGGCGCGGGGCCGCGCGCCCCCTCTCCCTCTCTCTCCCTCCCCTGACCCGGGCGCCGTCCACCCGCGTCTCCCCGCAGCCGCCATGCCCTTCTCCAATAGCCACAACGCGCTCAAGCTGCGCTTCCCGGCCGAGGACGAGTTCCCCGACCTGAGCAACCACAACAACCACATGGCCAAGGTGCTGACCCCCGAGATGTACGCCGAGCTGCGCGCCAAGTGCACGTCCAGCGGCTTCACGCTGGACGACGTCATCCAGACCGGCGTGGACAACCCGGGTACGCGCCCCGCGCCCGCCCCGCGCCCCCGCGCCCGCGCCCGCCCCGCGCCGCGCGCCCTCAGCGCCCCCTCTGCGCCCCCGCAGGCCACCCCTTCATCATGACGGTGGGCTGCGTGGCGGGCGACGAGGAGTCGTACCAGGTGTTCCAGGAGCTCTTCGACCCCATCATCGAGGACCGCCACGGCGGCTACAAGCCCAGCGACGAGCACAAGACCGACCTCAACCCCGACAACCTGCAGGTGCGGGCCGGCGGGGAGGCGGGAGGGCGCGGGGGGCGCCGCCGCTCACGGCTCGCGCTCGGCCCCGCAGGGAGGCGACGACCTGGACCCCAGCTACGTGCTGAGCTCGCGGGTGCGCACCGGCCGCAGCATCCGCGGCTTCTGCCTGCCCCCGCACTGCAGCCGCGGGGAGCGCCGCGCCATCGAGAAGCTGGCGGCCGAAGGTAGGGCGACCGGCCCGCACCCCGGCCTGGGCCCCGGCCCTCCCCGGCCCTCCCCAGGCCACCGGGCCCGGCCGCATCCCCGCCCTGCTCTCCTCTCCACCCGCCCGCTGCCACCGTGGCCGGCAGGCGGCTCGTGGGCTGCTCGGCCCTCCGGAGGGACCGAGGCCCGGGGGCCCCGCCCCGCTGACCGCCCGCCCCGCCCCCGCCCCGCAGCCCTGTCCAGCCTGGACGGCGACCTGGCCGGCCGCTACTACGCGCTCAAGGGCATGACGGAGGCCGAGCAGCAGCAGCTCATCGACGACCACTTCCTCTTCGACAAGCCCGTGTCGCCCCTGCTGCTGGCCTCGGGCATGGCCCGCGACTGGCCCGACGGCCGCGGCATCTGGTGCGTGCCCCGGCGCAGTCCCCTGCCCCTTGGCCTGCGCATCCTCGGACTGCTGCCCTTGGGCCAGTCAGGGGGGAAGGGGAGGGATCGGGGGCGGGGGGCCGGAGCAGGTAGGAGGCTGGGCTCCAGGGACATCAGGTGCGGCCCTGCGCTTGTTTTCTTCCAGGCTCCCCCGCCCGCCGGGACTTGGCCAGGTGCTCCGTGACGCAGGCTCGTCCTCGGGGAGCACCTCGCTTGCCCCTCGATGGGCCTTGGCGCCCAGAGCTCCCCTGGGCCTGCAGGCCCGCACCCCTTTCTCGGTGTGATTGGCAGAGCCAGCAGCTGTGTCTGGCCACGGCTGACCTTATTTCTGGGGGATGCAGGGGTCAGGGTGCCCCCACCCACCCGCTTTTCTCCTGCTGACCTCCCCCCTCCCCCCAGGCACAATGACAACAAAACTTTCCTGGTATGGGTGAACGAAGAGGACCATCTGCGGGTCATCTCCATGCAGAAGGGGGGCAACATGAAGGAGGTGTTCACCCGCTTCTGCAGCGGCCTCTCCCAGGTCAGGAACGACCAGCCCGCTGGCCGTGTGCGTGTGTGTGTTGTTGGAACACGTGTCCCCCCATTCTGCCTGGCCCCGTGTGTTGCGGGGCGCCAGGTGGCCCCACCTGGCCGCCCTGTGCGCCTGTGAGCAGGTCCTCAGCTAGCCCCTCTCCGTGCACCAGATCGAGACGCTCTTCAAGTCCAAGAACTACGAGTTCATGTGGAACCCTCACCTGGGCTACATCCTCACGTGCCCCTCCAACCTGGGCACAGGGCTGCGGGCGGGCGTGCACATCAAGCTCCCGCACCTGGGCAAGCACGAGAAGTTCGCCGAGGTGCTCAAGCGGCTGCGGCTGCAGAAGCGGGGCACAGGTGAGTAGACCCGCTGCAGTTTTTCTACCCGCCCAGCCCTGCCCGCCCGGGGAAGAGGGGGCCTGACTGGTTGGTCTCTCCCCAGGCGGTGTGGACACTGCGGCCGTGGGCGGGGTCTTCGACATCTCTAATGCCGACCGCCTGGGCTTCTCGGAGGTGGAGCTGGTGCAGATGGTGGTGGACGGCGTGAAGCTGCTCATCGAGATGGAGCAGCGCCTGGAGCAGGGCCAGGCCATCGACGACCTGGTGCCCGCCCAGAAGTGAAGGCCCAGCCTGGCCTCCAGCCCCGCAGCTCCCTAACTTATTGGTGGGCGCTGCCAACCATGCCCCCGTGATGCTTGCTGTCTGGCCGGTGCCGAGCCCTTAGCCTCGCTGTAGAGATGTCCCCTTGGTAGAGTTTATTTTTGTGATGGCTAAGATGTTGCTGATGCTGAAATAAACCTAGGGATTTGGCCTGCTGCAGTCTGAGTGCTGTTTTCTGCGTTTCTGTGCCCTCCCCATCCCTTCTGTGGCTTGTAGGCCGGGGTTGGGCAAGAGGAGGGAGAGGGAGGGGCCTGGCCCAGCATTCTGAGCATCTAAGGGCATATTCAGGCTGTTGGGCGGAGCCTCATGCCTGCACAGCCAGCTGCTGGGGTGGGAGGTGTGGAGGGAGAGACAGGCGCCTGGAAACCAGGTTTTCAGCATATCCTCCAGCCTTCAGCAGTCGCTCCTCCCAACACCTACGACAGTAACTGGAAAAAAAAAAAATGGGGCTGGTGCAGTGGCGCAGTGGTAGGGTGTTTGCCTTGCACGTGGCTGTCTTCGGTTTGATCCCCCAACGTCCCCTATGGTCCCCCAAGCCAGGAGCAATTTCTGAACACAGCCAGGAGGAACCCCTGAATGCTACCGGGTGTGGCCCAAAAACTAACAACAAAAAAGACCTCTGTTCCCTTCTAGAAGATTCTCTAGGTCCTTGGCCTCCATGGCAGGAGAGGCAGAGCAGGGTGCTGTCCAGGGGCTCCATGGTGTACTGCCCGATTGTCAAGATTCCAGGGTGGGGGGAAAAGGATAGAAGGCTTCTCCAGCCCCTCAACTCTGTAATCTGCTGTCACCTGATGGCCAGGCCCAACATCCTCTTTATCCTGCAGTCACTCTTAGACTGAGGCTGGGCCTTGGTGCCCTGGTGACCACCCTTTAGACAGATGTCAAAGGGTTCCTCCCCCCCCTTCCTGCCAACCTGGCCATGACCTGGCTAAGTGACTTAGAACTGTTACTGGGGGCCATGCTCCCTGCTCTGGAAGAGACCCCACCCTGAGCTGTGGACCCCCAGGGACTGGAGAAAAAGTGATGCTGTTCTGTTCTGGGTCTCTCCAACCCAGAATCTGCCCTCACTTTAGGAAGGAGAGGGGGCCCTCGGGAACTACTTGGAATCCCTGTGGGGAAGTTCGAGCGATGGGGAAAGGCATAACTGCCCACAGGTCAGTTAACAGCATATCCACGACTGGAGTGAACACTGGGAGGGGGTTTGCTCTGTACATGGCCAATTGGGGTTCAATTCTCAGCACCCTGAGCCCACCTGTAATGATAAGTGGAAGAGCTCTGAGCTCCACCAAGTGAACCGATTCCGGCTTCAGACCTCATCTGCAATTGTGGCCTGAGACAATGGGAGGTACCTGGGGGCCCTGGGCTGCTGCAGCAAAGGGAAGACATCATGAAGACACCCCTCTCCCCCATCAGAGTGTGACAGGTCCCGGAACGAGGTGTGCTGAGCTCCCAGTGTAGGCCTTGAATATAGGAGTTAGCCAGACGTAGGTGGTGGTGGTGGTGGGCAGGTGCTTGATTCCAGAGCTCCCAGCTTCCTTACTCAAGCTCGCAGACTTATGTAAATGCTTCCCAGAGAAGCCTGACAAGGCTGATGTCTGTTGGTGGGAGCTGCACCGCCCCCACAGGCTGTTTACTACTACCCAGGGCAGCCTCAGCTGGGGAAACTGAGGATGAGAACACTGGGAACCCGCTGGCTCAGGGCTCTTAGGGAGACGACCCCAGGTCTAACCTCTTTTTGGTTTTTGGGTCACACCCGGCGGCGCTCAGGGATTACTGCTAGCTCTGTGCTCAGAAATCCCTCCTGGCAGGCTCAAGAGACCCTATGGGATGCTGGGATTCCAACCACCATTTGTCCTGGATCGGCTGCGTGCAAGGCAAAAACGCACTACCACTGTGCTATCGCTACAGTCCCAGGTTCTAACTTAAGGTTTGCCTTGCACACAACGGACCTAGGAAGAACAATGGTTCGAATCCCAGCATCCCATATGGTCCCAACATTCCCCTGCCCCCCCCCCCAAGCCTGCTAGGAGCAATTTCTGAGCACCACCGAGTGTGACCTAAAAAAAAACAAAAACAAAAATCCCAACAAAATAAAAGAACATTTTAGACTGCCTGTGTGGGATCTCAGCAGCTGAAGGGCGGCAACTCTCTGTAAGGTTCCTTCTGTGTTTCTATTTTGAGCCACTGGTGCCTACACTGAGGCCTGTGGGAGCACAGGAATTCCCAGGTCCTCAGCCCACTTCCTTCCTGTTCCAGGGTCTGCTGCTGTGGTGCACAGGGCCACGAGGGGTGCAAGTGTGCCTTCTCCCCTGGACACAGCAGTCAGCCCTGACTGTAAACTGGGTACTCCTCAGGCCAGGGACAGTATCTCCCTTAGCACAAACTGATGACCTGCTTCCATGGCAGCTGAGCTCCTGGAAACCCGAGGTCTGGCAAGAGTCCCCACTATGGCAGCAGGGTCTGCTAGGGTCTAGTGTGCCTGCACTCCACCGGGCATTATCGAAGTTTAAGACCGACTTGAATAATTAAGACGCCAGCAAGGCCCACCTGCCAGCCACTCACCTCTAGCTTGCCTGTAATCTAACCTGGCGCTTAGGTTTGGCATGTGACTTGGTGGGAGGGCACCAGGCCAGGCCGTGGGGCAGCAGTGATGGCCATGATCGTGTTGGGACGTGAGGAAAGAGGACAGTGAGAGCTGGGTGCCAGCAAAGCCTGGAGCACAGCTATGGCACGGCTGGGAGTGGTCAGCAGCTTCAACAGCCTGGTGTTGGGCTCCCAGGTGCCCAGTGGCAGGGACAGGACAGACTTTCCAGGCCAGAGGCATGTGCTTGGCTCTGCCTGCCAAGTTCACTGTCAAGTGTATTGAGGCTGAGGTGGCTCTGTATGGAGTTTCTGCCCTCACAAACCTACAGTGGGCACAGAAGCCCTGGCCTGGCCCTTGGGGCCTGGGGGTGGCTTCCCCTTAGAGTCCTGGGTCAACACATGTAAGGGTTTGCAGCCACACACACCTGCCTAAGCAGCTACCCGAAAGGAGTTAAAAAAAGTCACACAGACTCCACTCCGAAAGGACAGGGCAAATGGGGTGCCCCACGTCAGGCCACAGCACCAGCACCCAGAGGTGTGCCAGATCTCCCAGGAATTGTGGGACCAAAGTCCTTCAGCAGAACAGAGACTCCTTGTCTGCAGGTCAGGGTGGCAATGAGCCCGTCTGCAGACTCAGGTTGGGGGGTAAGGGGGCCGGGCTGCTTTGCATGTAATGGTCCTTCCCGTACAAGCTGTCCAGACCCACCTGTGCACCTGTGCCTCCAGCCAAACCCATCCGAGCAGCCCTGACAGGCCTTCAGATGAGTGAAGGCAGGAAAAGCCTTAGCTTAAAGTTCCAGAGAGAATGGGGGTCAGGTAACAGTGGGCAGGTAGAGGGGTATCCCTCTGCCCCAGAATCTCCCAGGCCCATTTCCAGACAAATGCTTGGAGCAGTGAAAGGGGTAAGAAGTGATAGTACAGCAGGGAGGGTTGCTTGCCTTACACAGATGACGGGGGTGTGATCCCCAACACCCAAGGTGGTCCCCAAAGTCTATCAGGAATGAGCCTGAATGCAGAGCTGTAAGGCACGAGCACCCTGGTCGTGAACTCAACACCAACCAAACCCCTAAGGTGGTAAAATAAATAGGATAAGAAAACAAAAGGGAGACCTATGGGGAGGCCCAGATCTCAGGGTGCCCATAACAGGGACTGGAACTACTTACCCTCCACCGGACAAGAGGGAATTTTGGAGCCAACTCTGGGCCCACGGAAAAGAGGGAGCCCATCAACCCACTTTACTGACAATAGCCCTGGTGCCAAGTGGCTCTGAACCCCAAGGCCCAAGGCCTGTCCTCCCCTTCCATCATCTCTGGCCTGGCATCTCCGTGGACATTAACACAAAGGCACGAGTTAAGGACAGAAGGAACGGAGGGCAGAGCCAGGGCTCTGAGCTTACATGCAGCTGATCTGGGTTCTATCCATAGCTAACTATATGGTCTCCTGAGCCAGCCACGAGTAAACCTGAACACCACCAGGTGTGACCTGAATGCCCCCCCCCCCCAGCCTTTCTAGTTTGTTTTTGTTTTTGGGCCACACCCAGTGATGCTCCTGGCTATGTGCTCAGAAATCGCTCCTGGCTTGAGGGACCATATGGGACACTGGGGTTGCTGGGGGATCGAACTGCAGTCTGTCCTAGGCTAGCGCAGGCAAGGCAGATGCCTTACTGATTGCGCCACCACTCTGCCACCCCTCAGTTTGGTTTTTAAGTGTTCGGGTCCTGGCAGTGCTGAGGGTTCATGAGGTGCATGATATTGAACCTAGATCTTTGCTCAGCTTGAGGAGTCATCAGCTGGACCCCGAGATACAAGCCTACAGAAGGGCAAGGGCCCAGCAGCTCACAGATCGTTCTCTATCCAGGGACAGTGGCTCCATGGCAAGTCAAACCCTCAAGTCCACTCAGGCCCAAGAAGACCATGAGACTGGGCTGGAAGCAGCTACCTGCAGGAGCACAAGGCACGGACCCAGCTCAGCCCAACGAAAGGAGCCAAAATGGTACTTCTTGGATTTGGGGTTAGAGGGCCTAGGGTTTACTCGATTGTACTTCTGTGGTGTTCAGGAGACCTCAAGGGGTACCAGGGATCGAGGCTTTAAGACAAATGCTTTCCTTGCTGTGCTCTGTCTAGCCCCAGTTCTGCTGCAAGGGAAGGTGGTGGGGAGCGAAACAGTAAACCTCAACTTGGAGGACACTTGGGCTCTTCCATAGGCCAGCCCAAGTTAGTGCCAATCTCAACTCCAACCTCAAAGGCCCTGGGAGTGCTGGACCCCAGTAGCACACCACACGGCCAAGGAGGGGTCCACTCTGGGTGAGCCAAACTAGACATGGATGTGCCCTTAGTGTGTGATGAAGGTGCCAGCTCCCTGGGCACTGTCAGGACACCTTCAAGGCAAGGCATGTTCTTTTTTTTTGTTTGTTTGCTGTTGGACCATACCCCGTGATGCTCAGGGGTAACTCCTGGCTATGCGCTGAGAAATCGTTCCTGGATTGGGGGACCATATGGAACGCTGGTGTATCGAACCAAGGTCTGTCCTAGGTCAGCCTCGTGCAAGGCAAACACCCTACCACTGCACCACTGCTCCAGCCCCTCAAGGAATGTTTTTACTGCTCAGCATCCAGTATGGCCCTAGGCATGTTGGGTAAAGTGGCTGCCTCACTATATATAGTTGTGCTTGTATGTGTGTTCATGCATGCATGTGAGCTTGGGGTGTGCTGTGTGTTGGGCCGTGACCCGGATGTGCATCCAAAGCGTGTGTTCCAACCCAGCCAGCATATGAACAAACAGGAAGAGGGACAGACACTCAAAAAACTGAGCCTTCCTAAGGGCTGTGGACAGTAGAACAGTGTCCACGAAGTCAGGCCCTTTGCTGGAACAAGCTAAACACTGAGCCGAGGACAAGCTGACGGAGGACAAGAGCAGCAAAACTCCAGCAATGGGAACTCCCAGAATAAATAAAATATGCCCAGAATAGTGACAGGAGTGACCCTTGTGCAGGGTGAGCCCCAATAACCATCTACTCCCTAAACAAAATGAAGACATAATGGCAAATAAGCAATTGCAAAAACTGTGGATTACTAGTGTCTGCAGTACGGCCATGCAGCAGTGTGTGGTTAAAGGAGGAAGCCGTACTGTGTGATTTACCCTTGGAAAGGTCAGTCTGGAAACAAGTTCAACCTTGCCCAGTAGTCGGGAGCCCATCAGAGCTTGCACCTAAGGAAAGGGTGGCCCACCAAAGGGAGGAGTGGACGGCTGGGGTATATTTTGGGATCACTGCTAGTAGGCCGGGTGCTTCTGGCCCAGTACTGGTAGAACCCAGGGCCTCTCCTAAGCAAAGCTTGTGCTAATGAGCACCTTAAAACTCTCTGGCTTCTTCACATATATTTTTCTGGCTTTTGGGTCTCACACCAGTGTGGGTTAAGTGGTGGGAACAGGCTGTGCTCAGGTTTGAACCTGGGGCTTCCACAAGCAAAGCATGTGCCCTAGTAGACCTCGGGGACATCTCCCCATCCCCTTCTTTTTGGGGGCCCACAGCCTACAGTGCTGAGGTCAGCTGTGTGTGAGACAAGTGCCCGGACTCCTGTACTGTCTTTTAGCTCCCCTTCGTTATTATTGTGTTATTATATCTGGATGATGGGCCATTACCATGTCGGGAGCTCATGGCACTGCCGATTGCTGCCACTTCTGCTGACATTCTGTTGGCTGAGAACTACTTGGTACTGGATTGAATCACAGGGGTGGCAAGTGCTCTGGGTTGGTCCTTCCCAGTAATTCCCACCAGTGTGAGAATGCAGTGCAAGGAGCTTAATTGTGGTGGGTGTCATGTAAGCCTGAGTTGGTGGTAAATGCAGCCTGAAAGTTAGTGCTACCCTGTAAGGTCTGAATCCTCCCTCCCCCAGTCAAAGACAGTAGAGGTAGGGAATTGCCTTGCACACAACAAAATCAGGCATAATCCCCAGAACCACAGAGCCAGAATAACTCGTGTCCCCAGGCTCCGGCCTGGCTTTACTCTGGCGCTCTTCTCTCCTCTCGCTGCTTCCTCAGCATTGTAACTTTCTGAAGAAATTGCTAGGGTCTGTCCCGTCCTGTCTCCAAAGCATCCACACCTGTCCTCACCCCAAACTTCTCATCAAAACTGCACTGTCCCCAGCTCTTGTTCATCTCACACAGGCACACCCGGAATCCATCAGGCACAGGCCTGCCATACATCATGGTCCCGAGGCAGCGCTTCCCCTCTGACTCATGAGGTGACGCAGTAGTGGCCCTTACCGTGGCTCACAGGGATGAGCCACGTCACCTGTAGTCCCCAGCTAGTCCCAGGCCTCAAGGAACCCCTCAGAATGGCTTCCCCATGGCACCAAACACCATGCTCCTTTACTCACTGAAAGTCACTCATAGCTGCCTTTTAGGACACTGGCTGCCTTCTGACTGGGACCTCACAACTGCAACAGGCCCTGCCCCCACAGTGGGATTCCAGAATCCTCAACAGCACACGATGCAACACGGCAATTTCCCTGCAGGGAAAGCATCCAACTGACGGCCCAGCTCCTTGGCACATCTCGTCATGCAGGTCTGATCCCCAGACCCAGTTTCCAGAAACTCCGGATGACATGCTTTGTGGAAGACAAACTCACAATCGCCAAGGCCTAGGATCTCTCCTGAATGAAGAAAAGGGTTCAACCCTGTCCTCTGATTCTATGTCACTAACTTTGGGGAAAGAAGCCAATGATAATAAAATTCTAGGCCCCCAGGACAGACACCCATTAAGGGCAGCAGAAACTGCGTGTATATCCCTGCCTTATTCTGAGTCTTGAGGACAGTATTAGGAGACAAGGCAAGATTTTACTGGGAAAAGTGAATTTTTAATTACCTTGTGAATCTACTTAGAAAAACACACAAGCAAAGTTCACAACTATAAATTTAAACCTGTTGCACTAAAAAAAATAACAAAAACACAAAACAACCACAGGCATGAACTGTAAACCTGTATTAATTACCAACTAGTCTTATGGTTAACTCTTAGTATTAATTCAGGATTTTCCTCCTTGGCAATTTCATGTTTTAGCACCAAATGACTCCAGAGGTCCTCGGAGCACTGTGCTGCCAGAGCCAGAGTCGTCTGCGCACACTCCACTCATACCGTGATGGAGCACGGGGGTGAGGCCCGTGGCAAGTAGGGAAGGGCGACTGAGGGCTCACGGCCAAGGTCTTTCAGGTAGTGCACTCGCTCAAAAAAGGCCAGCTCTCACTTGCAGGGTAGCGCTCTCCTTGCATTTTAATATCATGATTTAAAAGATGCAGATGCTATTGCCTAAATAGGACTCTATACATTTCCATCAGTGTTCATGAAAACACTTGAAGTGGCTACTGAATTTACACCGTTAATTAGTGGATTACAGCTTGAGCTCATTGGCAATTTTGGAAGCGATGTTCTTGAAAGCTATGGATGTGCCCGATATCCGCTTAAAGCGGACTCCATTCAGCGACAGCCGCGGCAGCTTGCACACTTCCATCTCCCACTGCACCAGGTTCTCGGCACGCCCGTCGCCATGCACACAGAAGAGTAAGAAGCGCTCTCTCTGCTCGTAGTCGCAGTTATTGGCATCCAGCACTTTGCGGATTTCCCGCATCATGTCACTGGGATCCATTGAACTAGTGGTTTTCATACTCCAGGTAAAGCGCAGGGAACGAGGTTTGGCTTCTTTGTTCTCATCCTTTTGCTCAGCAGATACGTTGCGACTGCAATGTACAGTGGCAGGTTTATATTTAATTACATACAAGAAATGCTACTTCTACTTGAGCCAGTTCATAACCAACACCTTCTACCTCATAGCTAGTCTTGCCCCTTTCCCTGAGCAGGGTCACACGGGTCACCCCAGCCCTGCCAACTAAGTCATAAACGCAACCAGCCCGCCGCCCTGGCCAGCTGGTGCTGTAGTGACTAGCACTAATACAGAGAAGCTAGACAGTGACTGTTTTCTCTGTTCCTTGGGTCACAATCGGCCATGCTCAGGGCATCAGGAAGTAAAAGAGGTTAGCCTTCAGCCATGGACTCTCCAGCCTGAGCACTGACCATGCAGTGCTGGACCTCTCACCTTGCCTGCCCCAACATTTTCACTCGATTCTGAGTAGCGCCCACAGGTATTACCATCAGCAATCACTGTCGTTTACCAGCACTTTCTCCAGAGGGTCCAAAGCTGGGCACAGAGGAAGGCACAGAGCAACCACCTCTATCCATCTATTCTAGACCTTTTGCTTCTATTTGGGTCATACAGATGCCCAGAGCACCTCACTACTGAAGAGAAGCAGAGCTATAGGACAGTAGGACTGATTTGACATTGGTCAAGCGGTCTGTAGCCCACACCACAGGGCCACTGTGGGGACCCTAGGAGCTACATGTGGGATCTTATCAACAGATTATCTGGGGTCAGGTACCACCCCTGGCAGTACTCTGGACTGACACCTGGCTCTGCACTTAAGGGGTCACTACTGGCGAATTCAGGGGTCATATGGGTGTCGGGGATGAAACTAGGTTAGTTGTGTGCAAGGCAAAAATGCTCTACCCACTGTACTATGGCTCTAGCCTTTGCTAGTGACTTTTTTGTTTTTGGGTCACACCCGGCAGAATTCAGGGGTTACTCCTTGCTCTGAGATCACCCCTGGCAGGCTCAGGGGACCATAGGTTGTCAGGAATCAAACCGAGGTCCATCAGGGTTGGAAGCATGCAAAGCAAACACCCTACCGCTGTGCTACCACTCTGGCCCTGCCACTGACTCCTATTTCACTTTATGTACTAGAATGTCTGAACTCAGACAAAGACTAACATTCATATCACAATAAATATACAAAATCCTATGGCCAACTGATATTAAGGGTGGCAGGTCGATTTGATTCTGCACTTAATTTTCTTTGTGCCAAAGATCTTTACTTATTTAACTGGATCCACAGTCATCAAAACTGATCGCAGACTTCCTGTGTAAAAAGTTACCTAAAAATGTATATGAGGATTGACATAAGCTCCCAAAGAGAGCTGGGCATGGGTAGAAGAAGGCCAGTGCTAGGACTGTGGAGAGGGTAAGAGAGGGTCATGAAACTGCAGAGGGACACGGCTTCCTGGGGGCTGGCATCAAGGGAAGAGATGGATCATCGGGCATCTTGGCACCATATTGTCAATGCCAATTCAAGAGTTTCTGTGAACTTAAGGCTGGAACAATAGTGCAACAGTAGGGCGTTTACCTAGCATGAGGCTGACCCAGGACTGACCTGGGTTCGATCCCTGGTTTCCCATATGGTCCCCCAAGCCAGGAGCAATTTCTTTTTTCTTTTTTTTTTTGGTTTTTGGGCCACACCCTGTGACGCTCAGGGGTTACTCCTGGCTATGCGCTCAGAAGTTGCTCCTGGCTTCTTGGGGGACCATATGGGACGCCGGGGGATCGAACCGCGGTCCGTCCTAGGCTAGCGCAGGTAAGGCAGGCACCTTACCTCCAGCGCCACCGCCCGGCCCCTTGCCAGGAGCAATTTCTAAGCGCATAACCAGGAGTAACTCCTTATCGCCACCAGTGTAGCCCAAAAACAAACAAACAAAAAAAAGTTTTGTGGGGCCGGAGAGATAGCATGGAGGTAAGGCGTTTGTTTGCCTTGCATGCAGAAAGTTATTGTTTGAATCCCGGCATCCCATATGGCCCTCTGAGCCTGCCAGGAGCGATTTCTGAGTGTAGAGCCAGGAGTAACCCCTGAGCGCTGCAGGTGTGACCCTCCCCCCAAAAGAGAGAAAACCAAGGCAAAGCTGGGATCAAGGTTTCTAGCATCCCAGTGAGCCACAGCACTCACACGCCATCATGTGGCCATCAAGGCACACTTCACCTGTGGGTCCAGTTCATGAGAAGGGAGGGCGGAGTGACACTGGGCCTCACTGACAACCCTAGAGCAGGGCACTAGGAGAGCATAAGCCCAGCCAGCCTCACTGTCCACCCGGGATTGAGCCTGCAACTCCCCTGGGGAAGCCTGTTCAATGCTGCTGAACAGTTTCTCCCTTCATGTTTCTCCAAATAAATCCCTTAATTACAACTGTTTACCACACACACCCCTGCCCCAAATTAATTTCTAACAGAGTACTGCCTCTGCCACCAAATGAGAACCAACACTTTGAAAGAGGTTAAGTAAAAAGATTCCCTCACCTTGAACCCTCATATCTCCCATTCCTCTCATATTCAGTTGGAAGCCTCAAGGAAGAGAATGGAGAAGCAGAGAGAAGTGGAAAGAGAAAAGAAATCTTTTAGAGTACACAGCACCCCGAGAAACAGACATCACAAACCAAGCACCCCCCAGTACTCTAGTGCCCTAGTGAGACTGTGACACTCTGACACTAACCCGTGCCCTGCTCCCCACAGTGGTTGTGATCTGAGCAAGTTCACAGCCCAGGCCTGGCTGCCTTCAACGTGAATAATGTGCTTCAGAAATTTTAGCTGCTCAATTTGACAATCACAAAATTTTCTGCACAAGGAGAAATTTGGCAACTTGGAAGATTAAAATATTAGTCATGAGCCAGAGATGCAGCACAGCGGTCAAGCTCTGCATACATTGAGGCCCTGGGCTTGATGTGAGGCACCACGAAACATAACAGACAAGAACACCGAAACCAACCAGTGTGGCATTTCCTCAGGAGCGAACTGGCCCTGAGTTCCAGGAAGGAGCTTACTCACAGTCCCACTATTCCTTGGTATAAAAGGATGAAGCGACAGCACAGTGGGAAGGAGGTTCACCTTGTACGTGGCCAAACTGGGTTTGATCCATATGGCCCCCCAAGCACTATCAGGAATGACTCCTGAGTGCAGAGTCAGGTATAAACCTTGAACATCTTCAAGTGTAGCGCAAAACCAAAAAGAAAAAAAGAAGAACTGTGGCCTGGCTTTCTAGGAGCAAGCCAAGTAGAATATGTATGTCCCAAACACTGAGCAAAGGTAGAGGTCTCTTTTTCTGTCATAATGAAAATACATACTTTGGGGGCCATAGATGCCACAGCAGCTAAGGTTCTCACCAAGTTTCAATCCCTAAGACCACATCCCATCCTTCAAGCCCACCTGGAGAGATCGCCGAGCGCAGAGCCACAAACAATTCCTGAGAACTGTTGGGCCTGGTCAGAAGAAAAAAAGCAACCTTTTCATCTGGCAGCGCTCAGGGGTTCCGCCTGGCTCTATGCTCATAAATCGCCCCTGGCAGGCACAGGGGACCATATGGGATTCCGGGATTCGAACCACCGTCCTTCTGCATGAAAGGCAAATGCCTTACCTCCATGCTATCTCTCCAGCCCCAGAAAAAGTACTTATATAAGGCTTCAATTAAATATAGAAATATAGATGCTTCCTTCAGTAGTTAGCAAAGCTGTTTAAGAGTTACTTCTGGGGCCCGGAGAGATAGCACAGCGGTGTTTGCCTTGCAAGCAGCCGATTCAGGACCAAAGGTGGTTGGTTCGAATCCCGGTGTCCCATATGGTCCCCCGTGCCTGCCAGGAGCTATTTCTGAGCAGACAGCCAGGAGTAACCCCAGAGCACTGCCGGGTGTGGCCCAAAAACCAAAAACCAAAAAAAAAAAAAAAAAAAAGGCGTTACTTCTGGCTCAGTGCTCCAGGAACCATGTGATCCTGGGGATGGGTGTCCAGCAAAAACAAAACAAAATCCAAGAAACAAACAAAAAAACTCACAATAAAAATGTGCACCAGGCCCGGAGAGATAGCACAACGGCGTTTGCCTTGCAAGCAGCCGATCCAGGACCAAAGGTGGTTGGTTCGAATCCCAGTGTCCCATATGGTCCCCTGTGCTTGCCAGGAGCTATTTCTGAGCAGACAGCCAGGAGTACCCCTGAGCACCGCCGGGTGTGGCCCAAAAACCAAAACCAAAAACCAAAAAAAAAAAAAAAAAAAACCGTGCACCAGTCCACTGAGAACCCTTTGGCTCAAAGAATGAGTCTGATGACAGCAGAAAGTTCTAGGCACACACAGAGTCCTGTTATGTAGCTGTCAAGATCCTGATTTCAGAAGAAGCAAAGAATAAAAAATTGGACAGAATGACAATACCACAGGGAGAGTGTTTGCCTTGTATGTGGTCAACTCGGGTTCCATCCCAGGTACCCTGTATGTACCCCTGACCCAAGCCCTGCCAGGAGTAATCCCTGAACACTGTCAGATAAGGCCCCCAAACTAACAACAAAAACAAAAACAACATAAAATACTCAAATAAAAACATGAGGCAGCCAATGTGGCTGTATGTGCAATACTTACTTCTAGTATCAGAATATGGACTCAATTCCCATGAATGACAGGCTAACATTACTAACTAAAACTTGGGGAGGTGGGGATGGAGAAAAGACAACACAATTGACACTTACCTTTTGCATACTTGAGGCTAATCATTAATTGTACATGTTACAGAACATCTCATTCTTCCAACAGGAACATGCTAAGTGTTATTAGTATGAGACAGAATTATTTGGATGCTAAATAATTCTACCAAAGAAAGAAAATGCACAGAGCATGCATAGGCCTATTATGTGGGCATCACTCTCTCTTCAAAA
The DNA here is from genome assembly GCF_024139225.1 of Suncus etruscus. NCBI lineage: Eukaryota > Metazoa > Chordata > Mammalia > Eulipotyphla > Soricidae > Suncus > Suncus etruscus. Next base: position 73,489,728 of record NC_064864.1, read on the forward strand.
ATGCCTGCCAGAGTTAATCTATTTCTTTTCAATTTCCTTTCAAAGATATAAGTATTTAGTTCTCAGCAGAAAGTTTAGTTTTTAAAGAAAAACAAAACAAAACAAAAAGGCTAGAAAGCCAAACCTGATGTTAATTGCAGGAGCCATTTAGGAGAATCGAAAAAAAGTGTATATATAAATCCTACCTTTTGATAAACCTGAATGACATGTTTCTAAAAGAAATTAAGCCAAAAAACAAAATTAACAAAAGTGACTTTGCATGAATTAAATTGAAAATCTAGTTAATTATAGAAAGCAAAACAAACAGCTCCTTGTCTGGCTAATCAATAGTAGTGAAATCTACAAAAAAGTAAAATTAAGTATAGACTCATTTGTTAGTAAAATTCAGTATCTTATGTTAGAGAAATGACAGGTCATTTGCAATCTACTTGTAAAATAACATTTCTCCTCAGAATACTTATGGACAAAAATCTCACCTGCTTGTACGTACATAAGTTTCATCATAAAATATTTAACCACTAAAAGATCACTGGAAGCTACAGGGGCTTAAAATGAAATTGAGGGGCTGGAGATATAGCATAAAGGTAAGGCATTTGACTTGCATGCAGAGGGAATGTGGTTCAGATCCCAGCATCCCATGTGGTCCCTGAGCCTGCTAGGAGTGATTTCTGAGCATAGAGCCAGGAGTAACCCCTGAGCGCTGCCAGGTATCACCCCCTACCCAAAAAAATTGACTTCAAGATTTTTCTTTTCTTTTTTTTTTTTTTTTTTGTTTTTGGGTCACACCCGGCAGCGCTCAGGGGACCACATGGGATGCCGGAATCCGAACCACCATCCCTCCGCATGCAAGGAAAATGCCCCAAATTCAAGAGTTTTACATCTCAAAATCAACTGAAAACTAATGACAGGGAACAGTGGGGGTCTTGCAAATTTATGTTTTATGCAATCAATGAGAATTGCATTTAAAGCAGTGATTGCATGTTAAAAGAATTTAAGATACTTAGATTGTATTTAGTAAAATCTGAACCCAGGACTGAATTTGTGCAGCACAAACACCATCCAGTGAAGGCATACACCTGTCAAACTATGTCCTTTGGGGGGTGAGGGGGCCATGTGGCCGCATCTGGCAGCAGCTCCATGGCTAACTGTTCCTGCTCTGTGCTCAGAAGCAACTACTTCCAAAGTATGGGTTCTTCGATTGTTCTTGTAATGCTCCACCCAGTGGTGCTCGGTGGATCCTGTGGGGCCAGGAACTAAACTCCAGCAAGCACAGGGCGTGCTAGGCACCAGCAAGTGGCCCTGGATCCTGCGCTTAGACAGGAGACACCAGGGACATCAGTTGAGTGACTGAATCCCTGGGGTCCTTAGTTTTTGTTTTTTTCCACATCTGGGATGACTTCCCATTGCTTCAAGTATTTTTGTTTTTGTGGGGGGAAGGAGTGAACGCAGGTGGACCACACCCAGAGATGTGACTTATTCCTGGCCCTGTATTAGGGAACATACTCCAGGCAATGCTTAGGGACCCTTCTATGGGATGCTGAGACCCTCCTATGGGGTGGTGGTGATGGAACATAGGCTGGTCACATGCAAGTCAAATGCCCTACCCACTTTATGGCTGGAAATGTTTATAAATATACTATTATTTACAAAATAAATTAAAACTAGTTAAGAGGTCATAAAGTGAAAATCGCTCCATACCAGTCACTGATATTTTTATATTACTAAGATAACCCAAAAAAAAGGAGCACAAAGGTGACAAATTCAAGAATTTTAATGGTGTGAGAAGCTTTATTAAGGAGCCAGAGACCATAGTCTAAGGACCCAGACATGACTGTCATGAAACCAGAGCATGGACAGGTCCAAGAGGTGCCAATTCATTCCTCTATGAATGATAAGAGGATTAAGGATGAATGATTTAGGATTAAGGGCAACACACCTATTGCCCACACTAGAGAGCAGGGTCTGGATGCAGGGAGCCCTCCCTGTAAAGGAACCTGAATTCTATCCCCTGAACCTAGGCTTCATACAGACTACATTGCAGCTTAGTCCTTAGTCCTTGAGAAAGGAACTGGGGACAGGGAACACAAGGGTGGTGTGCCATGGTTGGGTGGGAAAAAAAAGTTTTCTGAGGGACCAACAGGCAAGAACAGGTGCTCCAACTCCATTTGGTCCATCTGTGGTTTTTTTTTTTTTTTTTTTGGTGGTTTTTTTGGGTCACACCCGGCAGTGCTCAGGGGTAATTCCTGGCTCCAGGCTCAGAAATTGCTCCGGGCAGGCACGGGGGACCATATGGGACGCTGGGATTTGAACTGATGACCTCCTGCATGAAAGGCAAACGCCTTACCTCCATGCTATCTCTCCAGCCCCCATCTGTGTTTTTTTTTTTGTTTTTGGACCACCACAGTGGTGCTCAGGGGTTACTCCTGGCTGAAAAACTCCTGACAGGCTCAGGGGACCCTATGGGATGGCGGGAATAGAACACAGGTTGGCTGCGTGCCCTACCTGCTGTGATATAGCCCCGCACCCCATCTATTTTGGGTGTGTATATGTGTCACACCTGACAGCACTCAGGAGTTACTCCTGGCTCTGTGCTCAGAAATTGTTCCTGGCAGGTTCAGGGGTCCTTATGGGATGTTGGGAATCGAACTTGGGTCAGTCCTGTGTTGGCCGTGTGCAAGGCAAATGCCCTACTGCTGTGCTATCACTCCAGACCCATCTGTTCTTCTGTCAGATTGGCAGGGGTGTTCCAGAACAGTGGGGGATAAAAGAATTAAAGGGGGACTGAAATCCCCTAATTCCTCTAAACCTGCATCAATGTGAATGGCACCCTCTCTGCCTTGGAATCACTGTACTTTTTCAGGTTTCATTTCATGTATTTATTTGCCACACTTGGTGATGATCAGGGCTTACTCCAGGCTGCAGAGAAAGCTCAGCTCAGGAATTTACTTGTGATGCTGCTAGAGGACCATATAGGATGCCAGGGATCAAACCTGGGTCAGCCATGTGCAAGGCAAACATCTTCTCCACTGTGCTATTGCTCTGGCCCTTAAACTATGTTTTAAATGAATATGAATCATAGTAAAGTGGAATTAAATGAGATGGAATAAGGGAATTCCACAAAGATGGCATGAAACAGAGCTGGAGGTTCACAGGTTACAAGACAAAGAAGCAAGATACCAATGATTTTACACTTAGATGACTGACCCTGCCTGATAGAGGTAGTGAGTAAGAGTTTGCAGCAGACAGATGACTCAATGCCTCAGACACAAAAACCCAGAGATCTCAACCTTTCCATATCTCTGGCCCAACCACTACACCTCACACTGAAGCTGTTTCTGTCTGGCTTTCAGTTTCGAGATCACACCTAGTAGTGTCAGAACACCATGAGGTGCCTTGGAATGAAGCCAGGATGCTGACATCTGAAAGCTCTGCTCTGATCCTTTGAGTTTATTGACTGGACCAGTTATTTGCTGTGTTTTCTGACTGATTGTAAAGAATCACTGTCAGCTAAGTGGATTTCACTTTATTGGGACCAACATACTGCCAGAGGCACTGCAGGTGAGCTCGGGGCCCCAGGAAGCTTTTCTACTGGCAATCCTAGCTGCGTAGGGCAGAGGTTGGCGACCCACCTAATGACCTCATGTGCAAACCACACATTTTCCTTTCCCTCTCATAAAAACCATTATTTCTAGGGTTTGTAAAAACTTCCAGTCTAGGGCCCGGAGAGATAGCACAGCAGTGTTTGCCTTGCAAGCAGCCGATCCAGGACCTAAGGTGGTAGGTTTGAATCCCGGTGTCCTATATGGTCCCCCGTGCCTGCCAGAAGCTATTTCTGAGCAGACAGCCAGGAGTAACCCCTGAGCACCGTTGAGTGTGGCCCCAAAACCAAAAAAAAACAAAAAAACAAAAAAACAAAACAACTTCCAGTCTGATGAGTAAAGCTCAAGTACCTCAGATTTTGAGATTTCAACAGCTTTCCCGAGGCCCACAGGCCTTACAATGGGACACATTACGTTTCTGGGAAACTGGACACCAGTTTCTTGTGAGGAAAACAAAAATTTCTCTCTGAATAACATGTTAACAACACTGAATAAAGTCCCCTTGTTCTCTGAAGAGCTGAATGAACCTGATAAATTACTGATAAAGAGAATAATCCCCTAGAAATGCGAAGGTCAATGAACAAGAAAAGCTAGTGTTTCTCCTCTCTGGATCCTTTTGAGTTCTAGAGTTTAGGAACTGGATAATCCTGTCCTGCAGAGTGTGATTCAAAAATAATGAACGAGGGCCGGGTAGGTGGCGCTGGAGGTAAGGTGTCTGCCTTGCAAGCGCTAGCCAAGGAAGGACCGCGGTTCGATCCCCCGGCGTCCCATATGGTCCCCCCAAGCCAGGGGCGATTTCTGAGCACATAGCCAGGAGTAACCCCTGAGTGTCAAACGGGTGTGGCCCAAAAACCAAAAAAAAAAAAAAAAAAAAAAAAAAAAAAAAAAAAAAAAAATGAACGAGAACCACATTCTCAAGTGCTGTGAACTCTAAAATCTATTTGGGTTGTAACCAGGGTCTTATATGGGCAAAAATATGTGCTCTACCACTTGGCTACACACCCCAATTTTAAACTCTAATTTATTTCTCTATTTTTTTTTTTTATTTTATTTTAGGGCCATATCTGTTGGTGCTCAAGGGACCAGATGGGATGCTGGGGATTAAATCCAGGTTGGTCACATGCAAGACAAATGCCCTACTCACTGTGCTATTGCTTTGGCCCTTATCCTATACTAGATTAGTATAGAATATTAATTTATGTTAATTTTACATGTATGTGTATATACATAGTTTTTGTTTTTGGGCTATACCCTGCACTCGGGTTACTCCTGGCTGTGCACTCAGAAATCACTCCTGGCTCTACACTCAAAAATTAATACTGGTAAGCTTGGGATCCCTATGGGATGCCAATGATAGAATCCGTGTTGGCTGCATGCAAAGCAAACGCCCTACCCATTGTGCTACTGCTCTGGCCCCTATATATAAATTATTTTGGTCCATATCCACTGTGCTCAAGTGATCACAACTGGCTCTGTGATCAGAAGAATATATAGGGTGATGGGGATGTACCTCAAGTCATCTGTGTGCAAGGCAAACACCCTATCCATTGTACTATCACTCTGGTCCCTATAAGATTTTAAATCCCCCAAATCTGAAGTTAAGACAAAATGAAAAAGCATCTATGGGTTGTAGCTTCACAAGACAGAGATGACAGCTCTCTATCTGCTCAGCCAATGCACCTGGCACTTACCTCCTCGTGAGTTTTGAAGTTAATTTACTAAAAAGATTAGTAGAGCCCCGGCTTCTGGTCTGGGCCAGTGGTGTGGCCTCATGGGACAGGCTGGGGGAGGCAGGCGGGCCATTGTATGTGGCAGTTCGTCGCTCCCGGGGCTGCCCATGGAAAGTGCTCCGGTTCACAGTGCCTCGTGGGAAGCGAATTCGATCTGGGGTCGTTGCACTGCTAATACTGTGTGTTGAAGCAACTGGAGTTCTCTGATCTGGAATAGCGCTGCAAAGTCAGAAAACAAATTCTCACATCTTTGTTCACAAAATCCTGGCTTTGTGGCAAACATGGCACACAAAACCTTACAATGTCCCTTTGAAATAGTGGCGAAAACCAGTTCTAGTAAATCCACACTCTAGGGGGGCAGAAGGGGCAAAAAGTAAGTTCAATGAAAAAAGGCACCAAAAGAACGTATAAAATGACAACAGCCTTGGGGTGAAGGAAACAGTACAGAGGTCTTTTCAAGGACAAGATTAACACAGACAGATTCTAGACAGACAATGGCTAATGAAATTTCTTTCCTTGGCTTCCCTCTCATATTGCTTACATGCAGACAACCTTGCCCTTATATAATAAAGGCTATGCAGGAGAAACTGAAGAATAAGCAATGAAAAAAGTTTTGGAAGCACACAAATGGCCCAATCATCATAAAATTCAACATGCCAAAAGCAGGTTGGGGAGGAGAGGGCATTTTTTTTAAAATTTGGCAAAAGCATGAAGACACATGGACACATGAACAGCATGACACAGGATGTGCTCAACTAAAACCACAAACAGGATACCGTGTGGACAACCAAAACAAAATCATGGATTATAAATCCAGAGCACAAAATTAAGAAGCAGTGGGTATACACATTAGTTTCACAAGGAATGTATTTTTCTTACATAGCCTTGAAGTTATCTCCTTCACTGTCTATTGGAGGTAACATCATCTTGGGGTGCCCAGAGGCTGACATGGACATCGACTTCTGATGTCTCAGCCGACAGGTAGAAGATGTGGTACAAACTGAGGCAGGGCTAGCTGCGTAAGCGAACATTTCTGTCAGGCTAGGAGGGGGTTTGGGTTCAGGCAGAGGCAGAAACAAGAGTGTGATGGACCAGAAGAACAGCCTGTTGTTTAAAGCACATTCCGTCCTCCCCAAACCAGCTTATTGTTGTCAAACAACAAAGACCTCCAACTTGTTTTGGGGATTCTGGAGCACGGGGCTAAACTATGGTTTCTATCTTTTTGTTTGCTTGTTTGTTTTCGGGTCACACCCAGTGGCGCTTAGGGTGACCCCCGGCTCTGCACTCAGAATTTGCTCCTGGCAGGCTCGGGTTAGAATGGGCGCAATATAGGATGCTGGGATTCGAACTGAGTATGCCCTGTGTTGGCCGCATGCAAGACAAAAGCCATACCGCTGTGCCAAGCCCCCGTGGATTCTTTCTTAAATGCTGTTTATTATCTTTAAAGGAAAGAACATCTATATATTTAAGTCTTTGATTCTGTGAAGTGGACAATATTATCCTACGCAATGCCTCTACTTTCATCAACAGGGTAATGGGAACCCTACCATGGTGAACACATTATGCTCTTCTCTTATATCCCTCTCAAGGCACAATGACATCTTCTTTTCTTTTTTGAGGGGCCACACCCAGCTGTGCTCAGGGGTTACTCCTGGCTATCTGCTCAGAAATAGCTCCTGGCAGGCACAGGGGACCATAAGGGACGCCGGGATTCGAACCAACCACCTTAGGTCCTGGATCGGCTGCTTCCAAGGCAAACACCGCTGTGCTATCTCTCAGGCCCCACAATGACATATTCTTAATGAATTAGTAAAATTAAATGGATAGTGATTTTATTCAGGACTCAGGATAGTGAACAGTTTTTATCTTTATCAAATACCTGACCAAATCTAAATAATGAATATTTCTTAAACAGAGTTAAATATTTTCAAGGATAACCCAATGGTCAAAATCATTAAAAATAAGGGGGGGGGGGCAGAGAGATAGCAAGGAGGTAAGGTGTTTGCCTTGCATGCAGAAGGTTGGTGGTTTGAATCCTGGCATCCCATATGGTCCCAAGTCTGCCAGGAGCAATTTTTGAGCAAAGAGCCAGGAGAAACCCCTGAGCACTGCTGGATGTGATCGAAATCCCCCTCCAAAAAAATCCTTAAAAACAAAAAACAAGGGGCCTGGAGAGATAGCACAGCGGCGTTTGCCTTGCAAGCAGCCAATCCAGGACCAAAGGTGGTTGGTTCGAATCCCGGTGTCCCATATGGTCCCCCGTGCCTGCCAGGAGCTATTTCTGAGCAGACAGCCAGGAGTAACCCCTGAGCACTGCCGGGTGTGACCCAAAAACCAAAAAAAAAAACAAAACAAAAAAAAAAAAACCAAAACAACAACAACAACAACAACAACAACAAAAAAACCAAAAACAAAAGAAAAAAACCTTGGGGCCAGCGCGATAGCATAGCAGAAGGGCATTTTGACCCACTCCCCCAATAAGGTCCCCAGCCAGAAGTGATTTCTGAGTGCATAGCCAGAAGTAACCCGAGTGTCACAGGATGTGGCTCAAAAGGCAAAATACACCTTTTTTTTTTCTCTTTTTTTTGGTTTTTGGGTCACACCCGGCAGCGCTCAGGGGACCATATGGGATGCCGGGATTCGATCCACTGTCCTTCTGCATGAAAGGCAAACGCCTTACCTCCATGCTATCTCTCCGGTGCCAACAACAAACCTTTTAAAATGGGATGATTGCTAAGTGCAAACTCTTACAGTATAAAGGGGAGTCGCAACTGTGTGGTTTTACTGGCTGAGAGATCCACAAGGCTAAACTGCCCACTGGCATTTCTGCATCTTTGATTCTAATCTTTGTTTTTTTTTTTTTTGGGGGGGGGGTTTTGGGTCACACCCAGCAGCGCTCAGGGGTTACTCCTGGCTGTGCCCAGAAATCACTACTGAAAGGGTCGGGGGACCATATGGGATGCCGGGATTTGAACCACCATTCATCTTGAAATGGCTGCGTGCAAAGCAAATGCCTTACAGCTGTGCTATCTCTTTGACCCAATACTGATGACTTTATTTCTTTGGGTTTTGGCCATACCGGTGACGCTCAGGGGTTACTCCTGGCTATGCGATCAGAAATCACTCCTGGGGCTGGTGAGGTGGCACTAGAGGTAAGGTGTCTGCCTTGCATGTGTAAGCCAAGGAAGGAGCGCGGTTCAATCCCCCGGCGTCCCATATGGACCCCCCCAAGCCAGGGGAAATTTCTGAGTGCTTAGCCAGGAGTAACCAAGCCCTGAGCATCAAACAGGTGTGGCCCCCAAAATAAAAAAATCACTGCTGGCTTGGGGGACCATATGGGACACCAGGGGATCGAACTGTGGTCCGTCCTAGGTTTGCACATGCAAGGCAGATGCCTTACTGCTTGCACTACGGCTCCGGCCCTGTACTGATGACTTATTTTTTTAAGTATTAATTTCCATTTTATTTCCCCTCAGAGGACTTTGTCTTCAATGCTTAATGGATGATTTTTTATAAAAGTAATTTCAGGCCCCTTTTCTGTTTTTGTTTTTTTTTTTGGTTTTTGGGCCACACCCGGTGACGCTCAGGGGTTACTCCTGGCTATGTGCTCAGAAGTCGCTCCTGGCTTGGGGGACCATATGGGATGCTGGGGGATCGAACCGCGGTCCGTCCAAGGCTAGCGCAGGTAAGGCAGGCACCTTACCTCTAGTGCCACCACCCGGCCCCTCAGGCCCCTTTTCTGAAGGTGCAAATGAGAGCTGAACCATCCTACTTAAGAACAAAGCAGCGCTTCCTTCCTAGCCTGTTCTGTACAACTCGAGGGGTTTCTGGGCCTTCAGCCTGAAACCTGCCCACCTCTACAAAGGAATGTCTCCTCCTACGCTCAGTCTGGTAACGAATGTTTTGAAGCACAAGGAATTGAGAGAAACGCTTAATATCCTAAGCCCACAGCAAAGCACCCTAGGGCTCTGCATATCTCTTTCCTGGAACTGGTCTTTCTGGCCCTCCTATGTGCCAAATCAAAAATTCAAAGATCATTTACAGCGATTCTGTGAGCCAGGAGAGCTGGTGTTGTTTTCTTTTTCTTTGGCTTTTGGGGCCACACCCAGCAGCACTCATGTGTTATTCCTGACTCTGCTCAGAAATCATTCTGGCAGACTTAGGGGACCATATGGGATGCCGGGAATCGAACCTGGGTCCTGAGAGGCAAACGCCCTACTGCTATGCTATCTCTCCGGCCCCTTGCTGATATTATTCAATATATTTTCATAAAAATTCAACTCAACTTCAAGAACATAAAGACTCCAGTTCAAAAATATATAAGCACATCTTTGGTCATGGCAGTGCTATTTTTATTTTGATCTTTTTGGTTTTTGGGTCACACCCGGCAGGGCTCAGGGTGTGTGGCTCTGTGCTCAGAAATCGCCCCTGGCAGGCACAGGGGACTATATGGGATGCCGGGATTCGAACCACCGTCTTTCAGGATGTAAGGCAAATACCCTACTTCCAGGATATCCCTACGGCCCCATTTTTATTATTTTGATATTTGAACCATACCCATACCCAGGTTACTCCTGGCTCTGTACTCCTAGAGAGTGAACCCTGTCAGCCCTGGCAAAAAGGAGCTATTGCACTAGTCAAGCCTAAAGCCTAGTGTAATAGCTAATTAAGAAGATGCAGAGTGGGGCCGGAGAGATAACATGGAGATAGGGCATTTGCCTTGTATTCTGAAGGACAGTGGTTTGAATCCTGGCATGCCATATGGTTTCCTGAGTCTGCCAGGAACGATTTCTGAGCCTAGAGCCAGGAGTAACTCCTGAGTCCTGCCGGTGTGACCCAAAAATAAAAACAAACAAACAAAGAAACAAAAAAGCTACAGCCAGAGAGATAGCATGGAGTAAGGCATTTGTCTTTCATGCAGAGGATGGTGGTTCAAATCTCGGCATCCTATATGGTCTCCTGTGCCTGCCAGGGGCGACTTCTGAGCATAGAGTCAGGAGTAACCCCCCTCAAAAAAAAAAACTACAGAGTGGGGCTGGAGTGGTGGTGCAAGTGGTAAGGGCGTCTTCCTTGCACATACTAACATACGATAGAGCGCGTTTTGATCCCCAGGTGTCCCATATGGTCCCCCAAGCCAGGAGCAATTTGTAAGTGCATAGCCAGGAGCAACCGCTGAGCATATGAGTGTGGCTCCTCTCTCCCCTCAAAAAAGCTGCAGTGTAGGCCAGAAAGATAGCAGAGGTACGGTGTTTGCTTTGCACGCAGCTGACCTGAGCCAGACCAGGTTAAGCATTCCATATGGTCCCCCAAATCTGCCAGGAGCCATTTCTGAGCAGAACCAGGAGTAACCCGAGCACCACCGGGTGTGGTCCGACCCCCTCCCCCCACAAAAACAGCTGCAGTGAACAAGAAATAATGGAATCCTAGTCAGGAAATATGAAGCCTTGACTTTTTCTGTTTTGGGTCACACCCTGCAGTGCTCAGTATTACTCCTGGCTCTGTGCTCAGAAAGCGCTCCAGACAGGCTCGGGGGACCATGTGGGATGCCAGGACTTAAACCATCGTCTGTCAGGGATTGGCTTCATGCAAGGCAAATGCCTATCACTGTGCTAGCTCTCCTGTCCTTGAAGCCTTGACTTTTGTTACAATGTAAATCAATCTAAGCATTTCCCTCAGAAAGAGACACATACACACAAAAGCCAGAAGAGACATAAGTACAATATTCTCTCATTCCTCTTAGGTGCAATATGTAAAGAAACAAAGCAAGGACACAGACAATGTTCCTGACAATAAATCTGCATGCTGCCAACAGAAACTGGGACTAATACCTAAGTGAGAAGTGAAAAAGATGGGTCCTCTGGCTGGTGGGGGAAGGATTTTGCTGGAGGACAGTGTGGAAACACTGTATCCCTAAACCACAGTCCTATAAGCAAATTTTACTCAGCAAGTAATTTTTTTAAACTTTATTTATTGATTTATTATTGGTTTTTGGGCCAATGGCGCTCAGTGGTCACTCCTGGCTCTGCACTCAGAAATCACCCCTGGCAAGCTGGGGGGACCATATGGGATGTCAGGAATTGAGCTGGGTCCCTCTGCGGGTTGGCAGCATGCAAGGCAAATGTCCCACTGCTGCACTATCTCTCCAGCCCCTCAGTAAGTAATTTAAAAGTATTAAGATTTGGAGGCCTGGGGCCGGAGAGATAGCATGTAGAGATAGCATGTAGGTAAAGCACCTTGCATGCAGAAGGTCGGTAGTTCAAATCCCGGCATCCCATATGGTCCCCTGAGCCTGCCAGGAGTGATTTCTGAACGAGGAGCCAGGAGTAACCCCTGAGCACTGCAAGGAGTGACCCAAAAACTAAAACAAAATTAATACTTCTTTTTTTTTGGGGGGTTAACAGCCAGCGACAGTGCTCTGTGCTCAGAAGTCGCTCCTGGCAGGCACTGAGAACCATATGGGGATGTTGGGAATCGAACCAATGTCCATCCTATGTTTGCTGCATGCAAGACACCTGTGCTGTTGCTCCCACACAAATCTTTTTTTTGTTTTTTTTTTTTTTGTTTTTTGGGTCGCACCCGGCATTGCTCAGGGGTTACTCCTGGTTGTCTGCTCAGAAATAGCTCCTGGCAGGCACGGGGGATCATATGGGACACCAGGATTCGAACCAACCACCTTTGGTCCTGGATCGGCTGCTTGCAAGGCAAACACCGCTGTACTATCTCTCTGGGCCCTACCACACAAATCTTAATACTTTCTTTTGGGGGGGTGGGGCACACCTGGCAGTGCCTAGGGGTTACTGGGCAAGCACGGGGACCATATGGGATGCTGGTATTCAAACCACCTTTGGTCCTGGGTCGGCTGCTTGCAAGGCAAATAAATGCCCTACTGCTGTGTTATCTCTCCAACCCCAAATCTTTTTTTTTTTTGGGGGGGGGGATTGGGTCACACCTGGCACTCAGGGGTTTCTCCTGGCTCTATGCTCAGAAATCGCCCCCAGCAGGGGCTCGGGGAACCCATATGGGATGTCGGGATTCGAACCATCGTCCTTCTGCATGCAAGGCAAATGATATACCTCCATGCTATGGTTCCGGCCCCAATATTAAGATTTTTTTTAGAAAAAGTTTGGGTAAAAGTTCATTTCACTTATTTTATTGTGTAAATAAAGCTGTTTACTATTAGTTTTCCCAAACATACCTAAGATTTTGAATTATCTGTTTTTGTTTTAAAAAACTGTGTGTGTGGGTAGGCACAACCATATGGGATGCTGAGGGCTTATTTCTGGTAGCGCTTGGCAGAACCACGGTGCTGGGGACTGAGCCATATCAGTTGAGCACAAGGCAAACCCTTACCCAGCTCAGTTCTCCTGTAATTTTTTTTGTTGTTTTTGGGTCACACCCGGCAGCACTCGGGTTACTTCTGGTCCTACACTCTGAAATCGCTCCTGGAAGGCTGGGGGGACCTTATGGGATGCCGGGATTCGAACCACTGTCCTTCTGCAAGTAAGGCAAACGCTCTACCTCCATGCTATCTCTCCGGCTCTCTCCTCTAACTTTTCTAAAAAATAAATACCATTGTTTTTTGTGCTTCCTATCTATACAGGAAGATCAAAGCAAAAGACTTTGTATTAGACTGTACCCTCCTTTGTCCTCCACCTCAACATTCTGTTCCAAGACAGAGCTAGGATCAATCAATGCAGGCCAAAGACAGTGCAGTACGAGAGAACAGGCTTGGGGAGCAGCAGGTGAAGAGTCTCTCCCAGAACACTTCCTCTCCTCCCTAAGGCAAACTATCTCTGCACATCTGAATGAATAGTTGGGGGGGGGCAGCATATTGTTTGGGACTATAAATTGCAGTACTGGGGATGATTGCTGACCTCTGGCAAGACAAGCATGTACCTGCAATTAGGAGCAATCTCCTCTCCCCAGCACCCATAAGTCTAGTTCAAACAGTGGGGCCGGAACCATAGACAGCTGACCTAGATTTGATTTCCACATGGTCCCCAAAGCACCAATGGGTGTGGCCCAAAACCAAAACAAACAAAACCCCCTGGGGCCGGTGAGGTGAGGTGGCGCTAGAGGTAAGGTGTCTGCCTTGCAATCGCTAGCCAAGGAAGGACCTGGGTTCGATCACCCGGTGTCCCATATGGTCCGGTCCCCCCACGCCAGGGGCGATTTCTTAGCACTTAGCCAGGAGTAACCCCTTAGCAACAAACGGATGCGGCCCAAAACAAAACAAAACAAAACAAAACAAAAACACATTCTACCATTTATTTTTGGCCTTGCTGCTTTCCCTATCTGGTCCTCCATACATTTTGGGTTTTGGGCCATACCTGGTGATGCTTAGGGATTATTCCAGGCTCTGAGCTCATAGGTGTGGGAGACCATATGGGATGCTGACCCTCAGTATTACTTTTTAAAACTGAAGAATCACACGGGCCCGGAGAGATAGCACAGCGGTGTTTGCCTTGCAAGCAGCCGATCCAGGACCAAAGGTGGTTGGTTCGAATCCCGGTGTCCCATATGGTCCCCCGTGCCTGCCAGGAGCTATTTCTGAGCAGACAGCCAGGAGTAACCCCTGAGCACTGCCGGGTGTGGCCCAAAAACCAAAAAAAAAAAATAAAAAAATAAAAAAATAAAAAAAATTGAAGAATCACATTGTTCCTTTTAATATTCCCAATTCCCCCCCTTGTTTTTTTGGGGGGCCACACCCGGCGGCACTCAGGGGTTACTCCTGGTTCTGTGCTCAGAAATTGCTCCTGGCAGACATGGGAAACCATATGGGTTTCAAATCACCATTCGTCCTGTATTGGCTGTGTGCAAGGCAAATGCCCTATTGCTGTGCCATCGCTCTGGCCCTTCCAATTGCTTTCTTCTTCTTTTTTTATTTGTTTTTGGGTCACACCCGGCAACACTCAGGGGTTACTACTGGCTCTACACTCAGAAATTGCTCTTGGCAGGCATTGGGGACCATATGGAATGCCGGGATTCGAACCACTGTCCTGCATGCAAGGCAAACTACCTCTATGCTATCTCTCCGGCCTCCCCAATTGCTTTCTATTTGATTTTTAATTTTGTCTTTGGACTACACCCAGTGGTAGTGTTCAGATATCACTCCTGGTAGCCATCTGGGGTACTCGGGATAGACCCAGGGGTGGAAGGCAAATACCCTAATTGCTATATTATAATTCCAGACCAAGTTGTTCTTTCTTTTTGTTTCGTTTTTGGGTCACACCTGGCACCGCTCAGGCGTTACTCCTGGCTCTAAGCTCAGAAATTGCTCCTGGCAGGCGCGGCGGACCATATGGGATGATGGAATTCGAATCACCGTCCTTCTGCATGGAAGGCAAACGTCTTACCTCCATGCTATCTCTCTGGCCCCAGTTGTTCTTTCTTACACTTCTTTTTTGATTTTTGGGCCACACCCAGTTACGCTCAGGGGTTACTCCTAGCTATGCATTCAGAAATCACTCCTGGCTTGGGGGATCATATGGGACACTGGGGAATCAAACCATCCTAGGTTAGCAAGTGGAAGGCAGACGCCTTACAGCCTGAGCCACGGCTCTGGCTCCCAGTTTCTTATTTTTTGAGGCCTCCCGCTCAGAGCTGATGTGACTAGAGCTACTCCCAAATGAAGAAGGCCACCCCACTCCAGCCCAAGGCAATAAGTCGCAGTAGTTCTAAGGCCACAGAACCACCCTGTGAACTTAGGAACAAGAATCTGCAGCAGGAATAACTGGAAACAGAAGATCACTCACTGTAACTCTTACCACCTCAAGAGGAGCCATAGAAAAGCCAGTCCTGGCACATGTATTGCCTGGGTGTATGAGTTTATGGGGCCCAAAGCTATTCTCAAGATTGCCTTTCCTACCTTCATGCTGGGTTATGTACTAGGCCTCTCTCCACCTCTGGAGAAGCCTGTGCTCTCTCTTGAGCGTGTTACTTTCTTATGTCTCCCCTTCCTCAGCACCTTCCAATAAACCTGTTTTTACTTCACTGCTCCTCTCCACTCCTAAAATTCTTTTCTTTTTCTTTTTTCTTTTTTTGTTTTTGTGTCACACCCAGCGGTGCTCAGGGGTTACTCCTGGCTGTCTGCTCAGAAATTGCTCCTGGCAGGCACGGGGGACCCTATGGAACACCGGGATTCGAACCAACCACCTTTGGTCCTGGATCGGCTGCTTGCAAGGCAAACGCCACTGTGCTATCTCTCCGAGCCCCTAAAATTCTTTTCTGTGAGGGAAGGTAACAGTTGCAGAAGACTGGACCAGGTCTAGAAATGACTTTTCCTATCTGCAAAGATCAATTCCTCATTCCAGTCTGAGTCCAGTTTCCCCCCAAGAAACCAGCTGATAGGGATCAAGTCCTATGATGGCAGACCATGTGAGTGCCAGGTGTAGCTTGAGAGCACCCAATGGAGCTGGCTGGACTTAAGGTCCGTGAGGTGCAGGGCTCCTGACAGACTTCACTAGTCCTAGATCTCTCAGCCAGGTCCAGATAGTGGAGGTGGGGAGAGAGAAGAAGCAGATTCCCTTTCCCTTCTCAAGGAAGTGGTCTCTCCTCCCTACTTCACACAAGTCCCCTGGCAACTTCCTCTGAATCATAGTATACTGAGCAGACAGCAGGGAATGCAGGGACCATATGGAATGCAGGGACCATATGGGACACCGGGATTCGAACCAACCACCTTAGGTCCTGGATCAGCTGCTTGCAAGGCAAATGCCGCTGTGCTATCTCTCCAGGCCTGACAGCTAGTACTTGTAATCGCTGTGTCTGTGCTAGGGATTTTCTTTTCTTCTTCTTCTTTTTTTTTTTTAAGTTTTTGGGCCACACCCGGCAGTACTCAGGGGTTACTCCTGGCTGTCTGCTCAGAAATCGCTCCTGGCAGGCACGGGGGACCATATGGGACACCGGGATTCGAACCAAGCACCTTTGGTCCTGAATCGGCTGCTTGCAAGGCAAACGCTATCTCTCCGGGCCCTGTGCTAGGGATTTTCAAGCTGATTAGAAACCAACACAACTCTTGACAGTATCACACAATGAAGACCTACACCTTCTTTTGCCTTACTGTCGTTAATCTGTGATGTAGAAAATGGGTCCTTTGAAGAGACACCAAAGGAAGAGTGGATACATTAGAAGGGTGAAAGGTAGTTGAAAAAGTGGAGGTACCACAGGGCTCAATACCTGGAATGCCTGAAGGAAAGTGCAGTTGTCATTTGTATTGAGAGTTTAGTTTTTAATTTTATAACTTTTATGTCTTTACTTGGGAGACCATACACACTAAAGGAGCATGCACACCCTGTAGGAGACTTTATTTGGCTGCTTGATAATGAACTTGAGACAGCCTATACATCGAGTGCCTTACCTGCTAGCATATCTCTGCAACCCCTAGATATGTGTATAACATTTAAAATATTTTTCTGAGTGTATTTTTGGCTCATTCCCTGTAGTTGAATCAGCCTGCTGGTTTCTAGGAATCAGATAAAGGGTCTTGGACATGAGGCACATGTATTTTACAGTGAGCCCCATCCCTGCTCTCTAAACTACCTCAATCTCATCAGTCATTTCATTAGTCATTCTCATATCAGAACTCCACATAAATAAACAGTTGACCGCACTAAAGGCTAGAAACAAAAACAAAAATGTTACCCAGAGCTCAACAGCATTTAATCAAGGCATAAGGTACGTAGAGCAGAGGAAGAAAATAATAATCAGTCTAAGAAATTATCTGTGTAGAGAAGGTTCAGTGCATGACATTTTTTTTTTCTTTTTTGTTTTTTGGGTCACACCTAGAGGTGCTCAGGGGTTACTCCTGGCTCTCCACTTAGAAATTGCCCATGGGCTGGAGCAGTGGCACAAGCTGTAAGGTGTTTGCCTTGTGCGCTAGCCTAGAATGGACTGCAGTTTGATCCCCAGGAGTGCCATATGGGTTCCCCAAGCCAAGAGCAATTTCTGAGTGCATAGCCAGGAGTAAGCCCTAAGTGTCACCGGATGTGGCCAGAAAAGCAAAAAGCAAAAAAGCAAAAAAAAAAGAAAAAAGACAAAAAAAAAAAAAAAAAGAAAAAAAAGAAAAAAAGAAAAAAGAAATTGCCTCTGGCAGGCACAGGGGACCATGTGGGATGCCAGAAATCGAACCACATTCTGTCCTGGATGAGCTACGTACAAGGCAAACGCCCTACCGCTCTGCTATCTTTCCTGCCCCATTGTGCATGATCTTTTTTTAAGATTCAAGCATCTGGGACAAGGAAGGTTTGGGGAATTGGGGCACGGGTTTTGTGCTGGGGATCAAATCCTAATACTGCATGTTACCGCAGACCTGGGCCTCCTATCTCTTCCTCACTTCACATACTTAAATGCTCTGCTCTTGCAGATCAGGCCATTTTTATAGTGAAGCGAGGAAACAACTGGAAGGTGTAAGTTAGGGACAGAAGGAACGGGAGTGCCCAGGTACTTGGGAGGTTCTGGGATCACTATGGTTGTGCTCAGAAGACCAAAGGCAAGAACTAGCTGAACTAGGTCTCTGGACTGGGAGGTTTGGATCCCAGGTACCTCACAGTATCCTGAGACACACAAGAAATGGAGCAAACAATGAAAGAAGGAAAAGAGGGCCAAAGGTTAAGGCACTTGCTTTGCATGTGGCCTAAATGCAGTGTGACCATTAGCACTGCATGGACCCCAGTCGCAGCAACAGAGTTGAGATTCTTTTTTTTTTTTTTTTTTTTTTTTTTGGTTTTTGGGCCACACCCGTTTGACGCTCAGGGGTTACTCCTGGCTATGTGCTCAGAAATCGCCCCTGGCTTGGGGGGACCATATGGGACACCGGGGGATCGAACCGCGGTCCGTTCCTTGGCTAGCGCTAGCGCTTGCAAGGCAGACGCCTTACCTCTAGCGCCACCTTCCCGGCCCCAGAATTGAGATTCTTAAGTACCACCAGGTATTGCCTAAATCCTTCCCCTCCAAATAAAAACCAAAAAATGGAGGGGAAAAAATTCTAAGCCAATCTGAACAATGTGTTGTACAACAGCAACACTGACTACATTACCTGGCTAGTCTTTTTTTTCTTTCTCCTCCAAACTAGGTAATAGAACTTAGATAACCTCAATCACTCACTTCTGACTACTTGCGGCCAATTATATCTCAAAAGAAATTGCTTGCAAGCTATGACTCTCTTGCTATTACATTGTAATTAACATTTTATTTGTAGCACCACACTCGGCAGTGCTCAGAAATCGCTCCTGGCAGACATGGGGGAACCATATGGGATGCTGGGATTCGAACCACCATTTGTCCCGGATTGGCTGCTTGCAAGGCAAGTGCCCTATCGCTGGGCTATCTCTCCAGCCCCTCATCTGTGTCTTATTACAATCTTCAGAAAATCTCCCCAATTAAAGACCAGAGGGCTAATTAAGTGGACAAGGAGAAGAATTGGAATTTTATTTTGCTAAAATAGCATATAAATTTAACTTACCTGTTGAAAATACTTACCATTACTGGAATATAGTTTATGAAAGAATAGGAAAAAGTAAGGTGCCAGTTGCATGCTAAACAGTCCATTTGTGATTTGCACAGCTTACCTATTCTCTTTGCCATTCTGAATCACCGAATGCCTATCAGCAGTTCTTTCACTGCATACGTAAGTGTTCCGCCTCGTCATGCCGCCTGACGCAGTATTAGTCTAAAAGACAAGAGAACTCATCTCACCTTCTCCCCAAACTCATCATAATATTTAGCAGACACAGCATAAGGAAATGAGAAATTGCTGCTTATCTTAAATGGCTATGGTGGGGGCTGGAGCGGTGGCGAAGCGGTAGGGCATTTACCTTGCATGCGGCTGACCTAGGATGGACCTCAAGTTCGATCCACTGGCATCCCATATGTCCCCGGAGGCAGGAGCCATTTCTGAGGACATAGCCAGGAGTAAGCCCTGAGCATCACTGGGTGTGGTCTCAAAACAAAAACAAACAAACAAAATGGCTATGGTGAAAAGAATTATGTCCTCTCTTTGGTCCAGCAAGGAGTGAGCACAGAGTCAGAAGTAAGCCCTAAATATTGCTCGGTGTGGCCTAAAAAAATAAAAGGAACTAATCACAGATGACTTCGATACGAGACATCCACTTTCAGTCTGTGTAGGGTCTCACCCATCTGTGCGCTGGGGTTACCCAGGGGTCCTGGATAGGGAGCATACAGTGCCACCACTCTCTAGGATCAACTCTCCAGTTGAGGTCTGCTACCTTCAACAGCTAGGTTGATGGAACTAAGCAATGGTAGAGTGGTCAGAGAGCTTGCCTGGTATGCAACTAATCTGGGTTTGATTTCTGACACCAAGTCTGCCAGGAGTGAATCCTGAGTGCAGTCAGGAGTAAGCTGAGAATTGCCAAGTGTGGCACAACAAACATGAAAAATAACAACAGTAGCAACAACTTTGAACTAAAAACTGAAGACTAACATGCAAACCACTGAAGATATTGTTCAAGTGGCCAAGCACCTGACAGGTATGGGTTGGGACACCAGCACTGTCAGGCCCAAGCACCACCAGGAGCGAGTTCCTCTGAAAAAGTAAGGATTACAAGGCTGAAGGGATAGTATAGAAGGGAGAACACTTGCTTTAAATGGTCACTTGAATCCCAGTACTATATGCTCTTCAGTACCAAAAAGCACAGCCAGGAGTTCTAACTCAAAGGGCCTTCAAGGCCCAAGATCCAAGGACAGATACAATGATATCCAAAACCCTCCAGGAGTATTCTCCAAGCACTAAACGCTGCCAGGTATGATTAGAAGAAAAAAAAAAAATCACCAAAAACCCACAAGGTATTTCATTCACTGCAAATTCTTTCTTTTTTTTTTTTTTTTTTTTTTTTTGGTTTTTGGGCCACACCCGGTAACGCTCAGGGGTTACTCCTGGCTATGCGCTCAGAAGTCGCTCCTGGCTTGGGGGACCATATGGGACGCCGGGGGATCGAACCGCGGTCCGTCTCCTAGGCTAGCGCAGGTAAGGCAGGCACCTTACCTCCAGCGCCACCGCCCGGCCCCGCAAATTCTTTCTAATAAGAGTGTTATTACTGTGTTCTGTATTAGACCAGACAGAAGACATTTCAAGTCACAGCCTTTCTGAAGCTGCCTAGACTCAGTTAATTACTAAACAAACACTAACTCTGGACTGGGGACATTCTGTTATGAGTAAACAAGGAAGAACTCAACCCAGGTCTGCAGAATGATTTTAAGCATTTGAGTTGCTACTGGTCATTTAAAGTTTAGTTAATATTGGATGTTATTTTTGTTTATGTGGTGCTAAAAATCAAACTCAGAGCCTCATACGTACAAGGCAAGTGAGGCCCTACCACTGAACCATACCTCTAAGTGAACAAAGCTATTAAATACTGGCCAAAACTGTGGAGAGGCCTCTTGGCAGAGGCTGTGCTCTCTCAGGCAATGTTCTTTTTTTTTTTTTTCCAGGCAATGTTCTTGAGGAGACAGAAGGAGAGAACAGGGCATGGGCAGTCACAATTGTGCACACTTTGGCTTTATGGATAGTCATCATTTTGCAGGTTGTTGATTAGGGGCAATACCTGGCAATTTTCAGGGAGCCGGATATGGTGCAGGTGTAGAACCTGAGTTAGCCATGTACCTGGCAAAGGCCAGACCTGCTACATAATTTTTGTGAGCCCATCATTTGGTCTTATTTGTTTCTCATTCAACTGTAAGGTCTTGATATCTCCTAACATCTGATACAACCTAATTCTCAGCAGATGTTTGTGAAGAGAAAAACAGGCCCTGACAGCACCTCCAACCAGAAATCCTATCAACAGTAGTCCTGAGATTGAGCATGGGGCCCACAGGGAGGAGAAAAGAATTTAGGAGCTTCTTACAGTTAATAGGCTGAGGCTTGAAGGCTGCACTTACGCTGGGAGCAGTGGCGCTTTTCTTACGCTCAGGAATGTCCGCCTTGTTGGGGTTGCCCGCATTCCCAAGCATGGGGCTAGCGGGAGCAATCCCCTTTCCTCCAGCAGCACTGCTACCAGACTTGCGGGATGCGATTCCATCTTCTTTGAGCTCACTATCAGCAGTGCTGGTCTGACTCCTTTTCGGATATGTCACAACTGAAGGAATGGCTGGTCCAGCTAAAAGAAAGAAGTTGTTTCTAAAATCAGAATAATCTGACATGAATTTTGAAGATAAGCCTTTTAATACGATGGCTTAGATAAATTTCATATAAAAAATTAAAAAAATTTTAGGGCCCGGAGAGATAGCACAGTGGTGTTTGCCTTGCAAGCAGCCGATCCAGGACCAAAGGTGGTTGGTTCGAATCCTGGTGTCCCATATGGTCCCCCGTGCCTGCCAGGAGCTATTTCTGAGCAGATAGCCAGGAGTAACCCCTGAGCACTGCTGGGTGTGGCCCAAAAACAAACAAACAAAAAAAAAAATAAAAAAAATTTTAGACAGGAAAAATTTTAAGATATGTTTTCCATGCTCAGAAATTGTTCCTGGCAGGCTGAGGGGACCATATGGGATGCCAGGATTCAAACCACCATCCTTCTGCATGCAAGGCACATACATCACTTACCTCCATGCTGTCTCTGGCCCCACATTTTGATTTTTTTAATGAAAATAAAATTAACACTTGGTTCAAATATTTTAGCATGTAAACCAAAGAATTAATCAAGTAGAGAGCAAAATTCTTTTTTTGTTTTTGTTTTTGAGCCACACCTGGTGACACTCAGGGGTCACTCCTGGCTCTGGGGACCATATGGATGCCAGGGGATCGAACCACGGTTCCTCCTAGGCTAGTCACGTGCAAGGCAAACGCCCTACCGCTGCACCATTGCTCCAGACCCGAAAGAGTGAATTTTTTGGTTTTGTTTTTGGGTCACACCGGCAGCACTCAGAGGTTACTCCTGGCTCTGTGCTCAGAAATCGTTCCTGGCAGGCTCAAGAGACCATAGGAGATGCCGGGATTCAAACCGTTGACCTTCTGCACGCAAGGCAAACGTCTTATCTCCATGCTATCTCTCCGGCCCTGAGAGTGGAATTTTTGTTAGCGTGATTGTGCTTCTTAATATGACCAAGCATCAAGAAGTAGGAATAAGGGCCGGAGAAATAGCCTGCCAGGAGCAATTTCCAAGCGTAGAGCTCAAGAGTAAACCCTGAGCACCGCCGGGTGTAACCAAAAAAAAAAAAAAAAAAAACAAACAAAAAAATTAAGTGGGAAAACTAAGTGCTTCCATTTTAGGCTTGGTAGCAAGGAAGTGGCTAATCTGACATCATATTTAGAATCTATCCTAATTTTTATCACTTTAAAAAAAGGCCAGAAGCGGGGCCGGGCGGTGGCGCTGGAGGTAAGGTGCCTGCCTTACCTGCGCTAGCCTAGGAGACGGACCGCGGTTCGATCCCCCGGCGTCCCATATGGTCCCCCAAGCCAGGAGCGACTTCTGAGCGCATAGCCAGGAGTAACCCCTGAGCGTTACCGGGTGTGGCCCAAAAACAAAAAAAAAAAAAAAAAAAAAAAAAAAAGGCCAGAAGCACAATGAAATCTTTATCGACTTGTCACAGCCATCACCCTCATATGAATAAAAAGGAAAAAGAAATCAGACTATGTATTTTCTACATATATCGAAAGAAATACAAAGCTTTGGGAATCAAACAAAGGTAGAGCATGTAAGAAAAGCACCTGAGCCTTCTTTGTGTTCTCCTTCTCTGACCCCTTGATTAGATTATTATTATCTTTTGAGCCGGGGCTACACAGCAATCAGGGGAGCATATGGGATGCTGGTCTCATTAACCCTTTAAGCTTCATCTTTTAATTATTTTCAAAGGGAAAAAGGAGAGATACCTGGCAGTACTAGGGATCAAACTGAGTTGACCACTTGTCTCCAGTCAAAGAAAAAAAAATTTTTTTTTGTTCTTTGGGCCACACCCATGTTGCTCAGGTGTCACTCCTGGCTATGTGCTCAAAAATCGCTCCTGCCTTGGGGGACCATATGGGACACCAGAGATCGAACCAAAGTTCGAAGGACGGTGGTTTGAATTCCGGCATCCCCTATGGTCCCCTGTGCCTTCCAGGGGTGACTTCTGAACATAGAGCCAGGAGTAACTCCTGAGCGTTGCCGGGCGTGAACCAGAAAACAATGAAAAAAAAAAAAAAAAAAAAAAAAAGAAAGAAATCCCTATGTTGGGCTGAAGAGATAGCTCAATGGTAGGGCATTTGCCTTGCACTTGGCTGATCCAGTACCAACTCAGAAAGGACCCCGGTTGTAACCCTGGCATCCCATATGGATCCTCAAGCCTGTCAGGAGCAATTTCTGAGTGCAGAGCCAGGCGTAACCCGAGCGCCACTCTGTATGGCCCAAAAGCACCCAAAAAAGGGAAAACAAAAACAAAAACAAAACAAAACACGTCCTGTCAAATAAGAGAAGCAACTACCCAGAGTTTCCAAGAATCCTTGCTGAAATATTGTAGGGTAGAGAGTTATTGGGAGAGGATTATTGACGGAGTTATTTGTTAAGAGTGATATTGGCAGTTGTATTGAAAGTTGAACTTTCTTTTTTTTTTTTTTTTTTGGTTTTTGGGCCATACCCAGTGACGTTCAGGGGTTACTCCTGACAATGCACTCAGAAATTGCTCCTGGCTTGGGGGACAATATGAGATACCGGGGATCGAACAAGGTCCATCCTGGGTCAGCCATGTGAAAGGCAAGCGCCCTACCACTGCGCTACTGCTCCAGCTCCTGGTTGAAATTTCTGAAAGGGATTGTTGTAATACCTAGGTCGCCCTTCCTACATGTTTTGTCCTATAAAACCCTCTACAGAAAAACCTGTCTGGCTGAAGTTGTTCCTGAGGAACAAAAGGAGGAAGGTGTGCTTGTTACAGTGTGAGAATCTTGCAGAATGGTCTCACACTTACCATGGTCACTGTAACGCCTTTGTTTCTGACTTGAAGAGACACTTCTCTGTACTTTGTGATGAGGAGACTGGCCGGTGCTGTTGTTGAGGTCACTACTTGGCCGAACTTTAGCAAGTGAAAGATTGCTGCTAGAACTCGAATCGCTAGCATCCAGCTAAGAGAACGAGAAAAACAGCATACCACATGAACCTAACTGGTTTTGAGGACACAAAATTTCTCCTGAAACTACTCTTGTACAGTCTATTTAGAAATAATTTCAGGGGCCCGGAGAGATAGCACAGTGGTGTTTGCCTTGCAAGCAGCCAATCCAGGACCAAAGGTGGCTGGTTCGAATCCCGGTGTCCCATATGGTCCCCCGTGCCTGCCAGGAGCTATTTCTGAGCAGACAGCCAGGAGTAACCCCTGAGCACCACCGGTGTGGCCCAAAAACCAAAAAAAAAAAAAAAAAAAAAAGGGGCCGGGCGGTGGCGCTGGAGGTAAGGTGCCTGCCTTACCTGCGCTAGCCTAGGAGACGGACCGCGGTTCGATCCCCCGGCGTCCCATATGGTCCCCCAAGCCAGGAGCGACTTCTGAGCGCATAGCCAGGAGTAACCCCTGAGCGTCACTGGGTGTGGCCCAAAAACCAAAAAAAAAAAAAAAAAAAAAAAAAAAAAAAGAAATAATTTCAGGGGCTAGAGAAATACAGTATACCAGTAGGGCATTTTCCTTGCAAGCTGCCGACCTGAAATGAACCCAGGTTTGATCCCTAGTATCCCATATGGTCCTCTGAGCCTGCCAGGGTGATCTCTGAGCATAAATCCAGGAGTAACTCCTGAGTGCCTCTGGGTATGGCCCTACCTCCCCCAACCCCACCTCCAAAAAAAGGTAAGAGAGGAGAGGGGAAGAGGAAGGTAGAATGAATGAATTTCAGTGTCCAATATGCCAGTCCTATATTTAGGTGACTAGGAAAACTTAGACACAGATTCAATCCCCAGCACCCTATATATGAGTCCCCACCAACAGTGAGTGATTCCTGTGTGCAGAGCCAGGAGTAATTCCTGAGTATTAATTATTACCACTGGGTATGGCCCCCCAAAAGAAAAATAAGCCAGACTGGGGATAAAATCTAGAATTATATTATTATATTAAAATTAAAATAGTAGCTCAAAAAGTAAGATTTGTTAGTAATTAAAAACGTATATATTATACATATAAAAAGTAAAGAAAAATTTTAAAAATAATCATACTAATAATATTTTCTATTTATCTATTTTACTTACCTCTGAAGATTTTCGCCCCAGTAACAAATAAGTAGCTGTGATTTCATCATATTTCATTTTACTCAGAGATTCTTGAATTTCTTCTTGTGAATAGCCCATTCCCACCATAATATCTAAAAGGGCATAATAAAATCATGTTGTTTGGGGAAGAAATCCTTGTTACAAGTTAATTTTCTGTTTAATTTTCTTAATTTCCAAAAGACTTTGTAATATAAATAAGAAATTGACTTGTTTTTTAAATATGAATGTTGCAGTAAACTCTAGGTAACTTCATGAATGTGACAAATGAATTAATGTAACATTTGCTCCACTACCCATGGTTTGTATTTTAGGTACAGCATATACCAAAATAGCCAAAATAGAAATGATATTTATAATACACAAACAAGAAGGCATACAGACAGAAAATTACCTATTCTTTTCTGGTCAGAGATGTCTAATTCTGGTTCAACAAATGGTTTAAGCTCATCTTCCTCATGACCCGCATTGATCCATCTGTCCTTCATGATTTGCTGAAAGGAGAGAAGTATTCATTATTATCATAAACTAGAGCATCCTGATAATGACATTATACTTAGTGGGAAAATTATTTTGATCAATTGTTCCAAAGATAATTTGAAAAGCTTCTGATATCTACTTTAAAAATAGACAAACATGGGGCCAAAGCGATAGCGCAGCAGTAGGGCATTTGCCCTGCATGCTGCTGACCCAAGACGGATGTGAGTTTGATCCCTGGCAACTCATATGATCTCCTCGACAGACACATGCAGACAAACACACAGAAAAACGCACAGAATTCCTCAAAAGGTTTGGGACTGTCAGCTATGACACACACGCACATACTGACACAGAGCCCAATTCCCCAAAGTGGTTAGGGATTTTCAGCTATGCCATTACCTCTAGAGTGCCTCGTTTTATTGGATTTAGCACCAGGAAACGTTTGAGAAGGTTTTCACAGTCAGTGGACATGTAGAACGGGATTCTGTATTTCCCTCTTAATACTCTTTCTCTCAGTTCCTTGGGAAGGAAAAGAAGCACTGAGACAAGTGTCAAGTTAAGAAAAGAATCCCCAAACCCAGCGAAACCCTTCATGTTAAGAAAAGAATCCCCGGGCCGGGTAGGTGGCGCTGGAGGTAAGGTGTCTGCCTTGCAAGCGCTAGCCAAGGAAGGACCGCAGTTCGATCCCCCGGAGTCCCATATGGTCCACCCAAGCCAGGGGCGATTTCTGAGCACATAGCCAGGAGTAACCCCTGAGCGTCAAACGGGTGTGGCCCAAAAACCAAAAAAAAAAAAAAAAGAAAAGAATCCCCAAACCCATTGAAACCCTTCAAGCTTAACTAATTTTTTTCTTTACTTTTCTTTTTTTTTTTTAGTTTCTGGGCTACACCCAGTGGCATTCAGGGGTTACTCCTGGCTCTGCGATCAGAAATCTTTCCTAGCAGGATTGGAGGACCATATAGGATGCCAGGGATCGAACCTGGCTGGGTCTGTCTCAGGTTGGCCATGTGCAAAGCAAAACACCCTATCGCTGTGCTAGTGCCCTGACGCAATAATCTTTTTTTTTTTTTTTTTTTTTGGTTTTTGGTTTTTGGGCCACACCTGGTTATGCGCTCAAAGATCGTTTCTGGCTTGGGGGACCACATGGGATACCGGGGATCGAACTATGGTCCATCCTAGGCTAGCACAGGCAAGGCTTGCCTTACTGCCTGTGCCTCCGCTCCAGCCCCAAGACCTAATAATCTTAATTATTTTTCACTATTAATCATAATTTTTTTTTTTTTTTTTGGTTTTTGGGTCATACCCAGCAGCACACAGGGGTTACTCTTGGCTCTATGCTCAGAAATTGCTCCTGGCAGTTTCAGGGAACCATACGGGATACTGGGATTTGAACCACCGACCTTCTGCATGCAAGACAAATGGCCTACCTCCATGCTATCTCTCCAGCCCCATAATCATGTTCTTGATCCTTTGTATATGTGCAGAGTACGGACACAGCTGTTTTAGGTACATACCTTCAGGTTTTGCCCATCAAAGGGGAGTGATCCACTGACTAGTGTGTAAAGAATGACCCCGAGGCTCCACACGTCCACTTCTGGCCCATCGTATTTCTTGCCCTGGAATAGCTCTGGGGCTGCATATGGAGGACTGCCACAAAATGTATCCAGTTTACTGCCAACAGTAAATTCATTGCTAAAACCAAAGTCAGCTATTTTAATGTTCATATCAGCATCTAACAATAGATTTTCAGCCTAGAGGGAAAATATCAAGACAAAAACAAAATTTAACCAACAGATACAATAAATCATAACTAACTAGGACAGCACTAGGCATGTCATAAGTTGTTTATTTGTTTTGTTTTGGGGTCACACCTGGTGGTGCTCAGGGATTACTCCTGGCTCTGCATTCAGAAATTGCTCCTGGCAGGCATGGGGACCATATGGGATGCCGGATTCAAACCACTGTCTGTCCTGAATCGGCTGTGTGCAAGGCAAACGCCCTACCGCTGTGCTATTGCTCCGGCCCCTTGTCATAAGTTTTTCTAGGGAAAAACTGAACTTAATAAAAGGTGAAAACATTTTCTCTAGAAAAAGTACAGGCAACAAATTAGAATTTTGATTTTTTTTAAATAAAAATAATAGCAATCACTGATTTTTCTTTTCTTTTCTTTTTTTTTTTTTTAAATTCTGGGCCACTACAGCTGTACACAGGGATCCCTCCTCATGGAGCATTGGGTGCTAGTATTGAATCCAGGATGGTTGTACAAAAGTACCTTAACAGATGGACTCTCGGGCCTGAGAGATAGCATGGAGATTTGGGCGTTTGCCTAGCATGCAGAAGGACGATGATTCAAATCCCAGCATCCCATATGGTCCCCCGAGCCTGCCAGGAGTGATTTCTGAGCGTAGAGCCAGGAGTAACCCCTGAGCGATACTAGGTGTGACCCAATAAAACAAACCAAAAAACAAATCTACAACAAAAACAGTTGGACTCTCTCAGGCCCATACAGATCGGGTGGGGTGGGGAGGGGAGGGAAGGGAAGAGGGGAGAGAGGAGAGAGAGGAAAGGAGAGGAAACATAGTACAGGAACTTCATCAGTAAATGAGATGAGTTCTGAAGAAAAATAACAACACTTAGATATTAAAAGGGTTTTGAGGGGCCGGAGGGGTGGTGCTAGAGGTAAGGCATTTGCCTTGCAAATACTAGCCTAGAGTGTCCCCCGGGGTCCCATATGGTTCCCCCAAAGCCAGGCGTGATTTCTGAGCATATAGCCAGGAGCATCAAAGGGGTGTGGCCCAAATCAACAACAACAACAACAACAACAACAAAAAAAAAAGGCAAAAAAAATGGGTTTTGAGGGGCCAGGGAAATAGCACAGCAGGAAGACCCTTGCTTTCCATAAAGCCAATCCAGGACTGACAGTGGTTCGAATCCCAACATCCATATGGTCCCCTGTGCCTGCCAGGAGCAATTTCTGAAGTGCCAAGCCATGAGTAACCCCTGAATGCTCCTAAATGTAAAATCCCCCCCCCCACAAAAAAAACCCAGAAAACAAAACCAAAACAAGGGTTTTAATTACAATCAGTTACATGTGCAAAGTCAGGATCCTTTAATAAAACAGGTAGAAGGAAAAGAATCTAATCCAAGTATATTTGATAGCAATAAACTGAGATGTTGCAACCAGCAGTAAGTGAAGGATAACAAATGAGTGATGTGGTTAAAAAAAAACAAGAGGGGCCAGAGAGATAGCATAGCTGTAGGCGCTTGCCTTGCACTGAGCTGATCCAGGACAATGGTTCGAATCCCAGATCCCATATGGTCCCCAGTGCTTTCCAGGAGCAATTTCTTGTTTTTCTTTTTCTTTTTTTTTTTTTTTTTTTTTTGGTTTTTGGGCCACACCCGGCTGTGCTCAGGGGTTACTCCTGGCTGTCTGCTCAGAAATAGCTCCTGGCAGGCACGGGGGACCATATGGGACACCGGGATTCGAACCAACCACCTTTGGTCCTGGATCGGCTGCTTGCAAGGCAAACACCGCTGTGCTATCTCTCGGGGCCCTCTTTTTCATTTTTTTAAAACTTTATTAATTGCTTGTTTGATTGGTTTTTGGACCAGACCCAACTGCACTCAGTGCTTACACCTGACTCTGTACTTGGAAATTGTCCCTGGGGGCTGGAGCAGTGGCACAGAAGTAGGACATTTGCCTTGCACACGTCTGACCTAGGATGGACCAGAGTTTGACCCCCCAGTGTCCCATATGGTGCCCCAAGCCAGGAGCGATTTCTGAACGCATAGCCAGGAGTAACTCTTGAGAGTCACCGGGTGTGGCCCAAAAACCAAAAAAGAAAAAAAATTGTCCCTGGCAGCCTGGGGGACCATATGGGATGCCAGGAATTGAACCAGGTCCCAACCGGGTCGGTCGCATGCAGGGCAAATGCCCTAACACTGTGCTATGTCTCCGGCCCCCCAGGAGCGATTTCTGAGCATAGAGCCAGGAGTAACCCTGAGCACTGCACCCTATGTTGGGGAGAGCAGGGAGGGAGGGTTTTTTCCATATTTACCCACTAAAGAAGATGGCATAAATAGACTATTCTCATCTGGCAACTATGGGGTGCCATTGATCAAACCCAGGTCAGCCGTGTAAAGCAAATATATGTATGCTTATATGTATAATGATAGTACCTACCCGCAGTACTATCTCTTTAGGCCCAGATGCTTCAGGTGGGTAATGACCATCAAGAGAACTATAGACATACACACAATACGGACAGGCGGAGGCTGTGACTTACCTTGAGGTCTCTGTGCACAATGCGCTTCTGGTGGCAGTACTGGACCGCTGAGACGATCTGGAGAGAGAGATACAAGGATAACACAGTCACATACTGCAGAGATTCGGGAATAGTGCTCAGACATGCCTAAGAATTCAATAACTATTTTTTGAAACATCTTCTTATAATTTAAAACTTAATGGGGGGCCTGGAGAGATAGTACAGCAGTGTTTGCCTTGCAAGCAGCCGATCCAGGACCAAAGGTGGTTGGTTCGGATCCCGGTGTCCCATATGGTCCCCTGTGCCTGCCAGGAGCTGTTTCTGAGCAGACAGCCAGGAGTAACCCCTGAGCAACGCCGGGTGTGGCCCAAACACAAAACAAAAACAAAACAAAACAAAAAATAAAACTTAATGGGGGGGGGGCTGGAAAAATAGCATAGTGCTTAGCATGCTTGCCTTGATGCCACCAACCTGGGTTTGAACCCCAGAATTCCATATGTCCCTCCAAGCACTGCCAGAATTGGTTTCTGGTACACACTGTTTGGGGTCACAAGTAGCTATGCATCGGGGTTACTCTTGACTCTGCAATTAGAAAGTATTCCACACTGAATGGGCCCGGGGAGATAGCACAGCGGCGTTTGCCTTGCAAGCAGCTGATCCAGGACCAAAGGTGGTTGGTTCAAATCCCGGTGTCCCATATGGTCCCCCGTGCCTGCCAGGAGCTATTTCTGAGCAGACAGCCAGGAGTAACCCCTGAGCACCGCCGAATGTGGCCCAAAAACCGAAAGAAAAAAAAAAAAAAAAAGTATTCCACACTGAAGTGAATAGGTGTCAAAAATTAAAACAGCAAAACAGTCATTAAGATGAGAACAATGAAGTGGCAAGAGGAAAAATCCTCCTGTACAAAAGGGTTAATTAAAAATATTAAGCAAATAACTTTATTTATGGAATTTTAAATTTTTGGTTTTTGGGTGATATTCAGCTGTACTCTGGTATTTCTCCTGGCGGGGTCAGAGGATCACCTGAATTCTGGGACCAGTAAGGCAAGCATGCTACACAGTACCACTGTGTGCCTAGCCCTTCATAAATCAAACATTCTCCTTCTATTTTTTTTTTTTGTTTTGGTATTTTGTTTGTTTTGGGGCCACACCCAGTGACGCTTAGGGGTTACTCCTGGCTATGCATTCAGAAATCACTCCTGGCTTGGGGAACATTCTACTTTTGTTATTTGTTGAAGTAACAATGACATAAACTGGAAAGAATGTGAATTAAAACTGAGAAAGTCAAGATGACCATATAAAAAGGCTTTACACGCTCTTTGCATGAGCTTTACATGCTCAACGCCCAGGAAATTCTTAGCATTATATGGTTTCCAGCACTGCAGAGAGCACCCCACTACCACCACCAAAAGAGGGAGGAATAGGCCCTGATCACTGCTGGGTGTTGCCTTAAAATAAATACCAATGAGGGACGGGAGAGAGAGCACAGCGACGTTTGCCTTGCAAGCAGCCAATCCAGGACCAAAGGTGGTTGGTTCGAATCCCAGTGTCCCATATGATCCCCTGTGCCTGCCAGGAGCTATTTCTGAGCAGACAGCCAGGAGTAACCCCTGAGCAATGACGGGTGTGTACCAAAAACTAAAAAATAAATAAATACCAATGAGCATATAGGCATCAAGAAAATATGATGGTCAAGAAATGGGACTAAGATGCCACAGCAACAGAACAGCAGCGAGGGCATTTGCTTAGCAATACAGACCTAGGTTTGATGCCAGGCATCCTTGAGCCTGCTTGGAATTAATTTCTAAAAGCAGAGGCAGGAGTAACCCAAGACAGTGACATTTTTGGCTAATAATCAAAAACAAACAAAAAAAGAGGACTGAATTGTGAGCACCATGAATCAAGGCATAACAGTCAAGCTTGTGAAGTGTATCTTTTTTTTTTTGGTTTTTGGTTTTTGGGCCACACCCAGCTGTGCTCAGGGGTTACTCCTGGCTGTCTGCTCAGAGATAGCTCCTGGCAGGGGACCATATGGGACACTGGGATTCGAACCAAACACCTTTGGTCCTGGATTGGCTGCTTGCAAGGAAAACACCACTGTGCTATCTCTCCGGGCCGTGAAGTGTATCTTGTTGGAACCTACAACAGATTCAATTTAAGATCTGGAATTTCTGAGACATTAAAATTAAAATCTGAGTCACTTCCTCAAAGCAGATTAAGATTAGCAAATGTCTATGTTCCTCTGGTACATAAAACCACACAGAGGATGGAAGGGGTGAGGGAAAACAGGATTTACTCATCATTATCTTTTTTTTGGTTTGTTTTTGGATCACACCCAGCAGTGCTCAGGGGTTACTCCTGGCTCCAAGCTCAGAAATCGCTCCTGACAGGCTCGGAGGACCATATGGGATGCCGGGATTCAAACCACTGTCCTTCTGCATGAAAGGCAAACACCTTACCTCCATGCTGTCTCTCTGGGCCCCCATCATTCATTCTTTTTATTGTTTAGCATTGATGATGTTTGGGGCTACTCCTGGCTCTACACTTGAGGAATCACTTCTAGCAGTGCTCAAGGGGTCCAAACTTTGGTCAGTTATCAGTGTACTTGAGCTAATTTCCAGCTGTCATGGCCGTTTCAACTCTGCACCCCCGAACCCTAAAATTTTGGTTTGATTTGGGCAAAACCCCATGACGCTCAGGGGTTACTCCTGACTACGTGCTCAGAAATCGCTCTTGGCTTGGGGGACCATAAGGGATGCGGGGTGGTGTGTGGTGTGTGGTGTGTGTGTGTGTGTGTGTGTGTGTGTGTGTGTGTGTGTGTGTGTGTGTGTGTGTGTGTGTGTGTGTGTGTGTGTGTGTGTGTGTGTGTGTGTGTGTCCTGAATTGTCCTATGTCCTAGGTTAGCCCGTTGGGGGACCATAAGGGATGCGGGGTGGGGTGGTGTGTGTGTGTGTGTGTGTGTGTGTGTGTGTGTGTGTGTGTGTGTGTGTGTGTGTGTGTGTGTGTTGGGGGACCATAAGGGATGCGGGGTGGGGTGGTGTGTGTGTGTGTGTGTGTGTGTGTCCTGAATTGTCCTATGTCCTAGGTTAGCCCGTTAAGACAAATGCTTGTGTCACCGCTCCGCCTCCCCTTCTTTTGTTTTTTTGGGTTACACCCGGCAGCGCTCAGGGGTTATTCCCTGGCAGGCTCAGGGGACCATATGGGATGCCGGGATTTGAACCGATGACCTCCTGCATGAAAGGCAAACGCCTTAACTCCAAGCTATGTCTTCGGCCCCTATTTATTTTTAAGGTTTTAGTTTGTTTTTTTTGGGACACACCAGGTGACACTCAGAGGTTACTCTTGGCTCTGCACTCAGAAATTGCACCTGGCAGGCTCAAGAAACCATATGGGATGCCAGGAATGGAACCCAGGTCTGTCCTGGGTTGCCTTGCATGCAAAGCCAACGCCCTATTCTTCTCCATGCTATCTCTGTATTTCTCCGGCCCTATGGGTTTTGGTTTGTTTTTTTTTGGGGGGTATAATGGGTGATGCTCAGGTGGTTTAAAGGGATCATATGGGATGCCAGGGACTGCACCTGGGAAAGCTGCATGCAAGGAAAGTGACCTACTAGGGGCGGGCAAAAAAAAAAAAAAAAATAGAAAGTGACCTACTCAATGTACTTTCTCCAGCCCAAAAAAACCTTTTAAATTTTTTTGTGGGGGAGTTTGCTCAGAGTCAGGGTTTACTCCTGCTCTACTCTTGAAAATACCTCTGGTGGGTTCAGGAGACATCATGTAATGCTGGGGATCAAACCCAGTCTGGTCATGTGCAAAGTAAGCGCCCTACCTGCTGCATTATCACTAACACTGCTAGGCAAGCAGCTATGGGTCCCTCCACTTCTGTTCCATGTAATGGTCTTCCTAAACCATTTTACAGACAGAGCAAAACACCTTTTTCCTTCAAGACTTAGGTATGCTTTATTTATTTATTTATTTATTTATTTATTTATTTATTTATTTATTTATTTATTTTTGGTTTTTGGGCCACACCCGGCGGTGCTCAGGGGTTACTCCTGGCTGTCTGCTCAGAAATAGCTCCTGGCAGGCACGGGGGACCATATGGGACACCGGGATTCAAACCAACCACCTTTGGTCCTGGATCGGCTGCTTGCAAGGCAAACGCCGCTGTGCTATCTCTCCGGGCCCAGGTATGCTTTATTTTTTTTTGTTTGTTTGTTTTTGGGTCACACCCGGCAGTGCTCAGGGGTTACTCCTGGCTGTCTGCTCAGAAATAGCTCCTGGCAGGCACAGGGGACCATATGGGACACCGGAATTTGAACCAATCACCTTTGTCCTGGATCGGCTGTTTGCAAGGCAAACGCCGCTGTGCTATCTCTCCGGGCCCAGGTATGCTTTATTTAATAAATTCAATGAAAATTAAATCATACCTGTCTAAATTTAGCTCTTGCTTCTTTTTCCTTCATTCTTCCATGGGCAACCAAATAGTCAAACACTTCACCTATAATTGAAAGAAATGAAATTGAGTGAAGTCCTACTTCTTTTATTTTCTCATAAAAGTAATGTTCCATTTTCAGTCATGCACTCTAGTTTTATTTGTAAACAACTAAAATCTGAATTAAACCAGTCTTAAATTTAACTACAGACACAAAGAAGTTTACTAATAAAACCATTTAAATGACATGTTGGGGCTGGAGGGGTGGCGCAAGGGGTAAGGCATCTGCCTTGCATGCACTAGCTTAGGATAGACTGTGGTTCGACTCCCCGGCATCCCATATGGTCCTCCAAACCAGGGCTGATTTTTTTGAGCGCATACCCAGGAGTAACTCCTAAGTGTTACCGGGTGTGGCCCTAAGAAAAAAAATGGTATCATGTTCACATACAGGTTGTCAATGTTTTTAATAAAAAGATTATTAACCAAAACTACAAATTAAAGGGGATGTTTCTATGTTTTACTATGGGTTCTGAGGAAAAGCATTACCTGAACGTTTTCCCATTTAATCAACAAACATCTATCAATTATCTATTAAATGCTGGGTCCTGCTGTCATTTGCAGTCATAGTGCAGTGAAGGCAGCCAAGGCCCTGTCCTCGACAAGGTTACGTTCTAGCAGGGGAGGTAGAAAAGTAGACAGAACTCGGGTAGCTTGTTTGGAAAGTCCTGTATCAAGTGAGACAAGAGGTGAGAGGACCTGAGGAGTGGACATGGTCATTCTTCTCAGAGAGATGGAAGTGACACAGAAGAATAGAAGGGAGAGTGGGATAAGGCCAGAGATGAGCAGAATCCTACAGAGGACATCAAGTAGTGGCTTTCCTGAGAGAGACTGTGAAATAAAGAACTCCAATCAGTTCTTTGGGGGAGATGAAAGACTGCCCCAGGGGACAGGGATGGACTCCAGAGTGTTTTGCCTTCCACACTTGTGCTCCAGTCCCTAGTGCCCAAAAGCTGCTCTCTGACAACAGTCAGCTGATGAAGGAAATGGAGGACAGTAGAGAAAGCAATAGCAGGGTTGAGAGTATGAGGCTGGTTTCTATAAACCGTAGAGGTAAAGCCAACAGCACTGGCACCACCTACTTAGAAGAAACCAGGGAAGAAATGCAGGGAAGAAAAGATGTTTAGAAAATGAACAGTATATATACAATCCTTTTTCAATTTCTTTATTCTAGCGATTTGGACTCAGTCCCTGTTGAGCTGGGTGTAGCAACAATAATGGGGCAGCTACCCTTTGCCTCCCAAAAGGAACAGAAGAGGAGTCATTTATCTCAGTCTCACTTTCAGCAAAGCTATTGTTTTGGTGTGTTAAAGTATCACACCTACCAAAGCTCAAAAACTGAACACACATCAGCCATGGTGCAAAGCAAACACACTACCTGTTGTACTGTCTTTCCAGTCCCAAAGCCTTATGCAGGTCTAAACAAAAACAAAATTCTTGTAAAAAGAGCACTAATTTGAAAAATAAGTTATAGAATAAATTTGGGAGGAAACTGATAATTGAAATATTCAAACAATTTAAAACATAGTTCTTTGTTTTTGGGAGACACCCAGTGACACTCCAGGCTATGTGCTCAGACATCGCTCCTGGCTTGGGGGACCACATGGAACGCTGAGGTCAGATTCAAGCAAGGGCAAATGCCCTACGCAGCACCACCGCTCTGGCCCCTTTAAAACAAAATATTTTTTGGATCAAGCCTGGCAGGCTCGGTGGACCATATGGCATGCTGGGGACTGAAAACCAAGGTCAGTTCCTTGTCTGCAGGGTACAAGGAAAGTCTTATCACTCCACACCCCCTTAAAAATTTAAATGTAGAGCCCAGAGAGATAGCACAGTTGTGTTTGCCTTGCAAGCAGCCGATCCAGGACCAAAGGTGGTTGGTTCAAATCCCGGTATTCCATATGGTCCCCCGTGCCTGCCAGGAGCTATTTCTGAGCAGACAGCCAGGAATAACCCCTGAGCACCGCCGGGTGTGGCCCAAAAACCAAAAAAAAAAAAAAAATTTTTTTTAAATGTAGAATTCTAAATGTATGTACTAGCTTAGTGACAGCAATCAATGTAAATACTGACAATGGGGCCAGAGATTTTACAGCAGGTAAGGTGCTGGCATTACATGCAGATGACCCAGGTTCAATCCCTGGCACCCCACATTATCCTGAGTCCTCCAGGATTGATCACCGAGTGCAATCCCTAAATGGCCCTGTCAGAAGGTAAATTCGAGTGTGGCTCAAAATGAAAACAAATAAAAAATATAATACTGACACTTCTTTTTTGTTGTTGTTGGTGGTGTTTTGGGGGTGTTCAGGGAGAATGTGGTGTGAGAGAGGGAACCAGGCTCAGCTGTAAGCAAATAATGGTTTTAACCCAGGTACCAGACTTTCTGGTCCCTTCAGTTCCATTCTTATTTGCGGCACATGAGAAATGTGGCAGGCACAAGTAAAACACAAGGAACAAACAAAACACCTGGCACCCAACACGCAGGTCCAACAACTCTGCGTGAACAAACTCTCCAACTCTGCAGAAAACACACTATTAAAGCAAACAGAATGGTGATATCAGGGCTGCAGAAAGCATACATACAAGGAAGACAACTGCCTTGCACTTAGTTACTATGGGTTCAATCCCTGGATCTAAGCATCATTCCTGTGCACAATCAGGAGTTCTTGAGTCCATCTTTACATCTTTACAAATGCCCAGGTTTTGAAACTGGAGAGATCATGGAATTGGGAGGGACTTACTCGAATACGACTGAGATAGGTTAAACCCCCCCCCCAGCCCCTATCACACCCTGAACACATCCAGGTGTGCCTTCATAACAAAACAATAAAAGGGCTAATGTGATAGCGCAGCTGTAGGAAATTTTCTTTTGCATGCTGCCAATCCAGAAAGGACCCAGTTCGATCCCATATAGTTGTCAGACTGCCAGGAGCAATTTGAACGCAGAGCCAGGAATAACCCGAGTGCTGCTGGGTGTGGCCCTCCCCCTAAAAAAAAAAACCCCAACAACAAATGTGTAGATGTATGACCATATATGCCCATAATACATAATCTAGGCTTTGCCATTAGAAGTCACTCCTGGCAGTGCTCGGGGCACTATAAGGGATGCTAGGGAATAAACCTATTTTGGCTACATGCAAGACAAGTACCCTACCCACTTTATTGTCCCTCTGACCTAACACTGATAAACTTTTCAGTTTCTTTTCTCTTTTTTCTTTTTTTGTGCCAACCTGGCAATACACAGAGGCTCTGTCCTCAGAATTACTACTGGCAGACTTAGGAGATCATATGCTGGGAATCAAACCTGGGTCAGCAGTAGACAAGGCAATAGCCCTCCCCACTGTGAGATTGACTGCTTGGATCCCCAGACACTAATGAATCTTTTTGTGTGTGTGTGTGTGTGTGTGTGTCTTTAGCTAGCGGTGCTCAAGAAACCTTGCAGTGCTATGGATTGAACCCAGTCATTCTGTATAAAAAGCATGTGCTCAGCCCATTGAGCTAGCTCACTGACCACCCCCTCTTCTATTTTTTGGTTTTTGGGTCACATCCGGCAGCGCTCAGGGATCACTCCTGGCAGGCTCGGGGACCATATGGGATGCCGGAATTTGAACCACCATCCTTCTGCATGCAAGGCAAATGCCCTACGTCCAAGCTATCTCTCCGGCCTGACAATGATGAATCTTAAAGGCATTACACTATGTGAAGAAAAATTACCAAAAGAATAGAGAATGTATTATTCCAGTTAACATGAGCTACAAGATGGGACCAGAGAGAAGGTACAATGGTAGGGTGTTTGCCTTGCATGTGGCCGACCCAGGAGGAACCTGGGCTTGATTCCCAGCATCATATGGTCCCCCAAGTCTGCAAGGAGTGATTTCTGAGCGGAGCCAGGAGCTGCCATGTGTGGTCCAAAATCAAAAACAAAAACAAGGGCCCGGAGAGATAGCACAGCGGCGTTTGCCTTGCAAGCAGCCGATTCAAGACCAAAGGTGGTTGGTTCGAATCCCAGTGTCCCATATGGTCCCCCGTGCCTGCCAGGAGCTATTTCTGAGCAGACAGCCAGGAGTAACCCCTGAGCACCACCGGGTGTGGCCCAAAAACCAAAAAACCAAAACCAAAACAAAAACAAACAATACATGAGCTGCAAGAGACAAAAAGACTGACAGGTGCTAAGTGTTAGGAAGAGAGAGGTAATCGAAGTTATGATTAATGAGACACAGCCTCAGATTTGGAAAATGCAAATGTGGAAATGTGCAGTGGTATAACAACATGAATGTACTTAATGACACCTCAGTTGGTCAAGATAGTATTTTTTTTTTGGGGGGGTCACACCCGGCGCAACTCAGGGGCTACTCCAGGCTCTATGCTCAAAAATCGTTCCCGGCAGGGCTCAGGGGACATGGGGTGACGGGATTCGAACCACTGTCCTTCTGCATGCAAAGCAAATGCCTTGCCTCCATGCTATCTCTCCGGCCCCAAGATAGTAAATTTTATTGCTATAAATATTTTATAATAAAAGTAGTTGGGCATCTCCAATTAATAATGTCAATGATGAAACGGACAAAACAACCCTCCCCCCCAGGACTGCTAACCACCCACTTTAGGAGCATGAAAGATATTAAAGGAAGCCTACTTTATTCATTATCCAATAGGCAGTATGAGTCTGCATTGTTCTAATACAGGGGTCTCAAACTCGCGGCTCTCTGTACAACATTTTGTGGCCCGTGGCCGCCCTTCAAATATCGCAGTATTTGCTTATTTGCTTACCGAATAATCGCAATAAAAATCGCATTAGTAAAAAAAAAATCGCATTAAACATTCACATACCCCAGCAGTTCCATTCAGGATATGCAAAAATGTTTAATGAGCTTTGCGATTTTTTTTCTTACTAATGCGATTTTTTATTGTGAATATTCGGTAAGCGAAATCCCTTATGTGGCCCTGCCTCACCCCGACTTTGCCTCCTGCAGCCCCCGGGTAAATTGAGTTTGAGACCCCTGTTCTAAAAGGAAGTGAAGGGGAGAGGATAAGGGAATAGGAGAGGAAAGAGGGGAAAAATGAAAACAAAAAAGAAAAAAAATACATATAAATTTCTTACCTCCACTTGCATACTCCATGATCAGGTAGAGTGTTTTGTCAGTTTCAATAACTTCAAATAACTTCACTGCCAAAAGAAAAAGGATATAAGAATTAAAAAGCCTGTCCATATGGCCAGAGAACAAACACCATATACATATATACACATACAGAGAGTAACCACAGATTTTTTGAATTCCTTTTATATTTTTTTTTTTGGGGGTCACATCCAGAGTTGCTCAGGAGACCATATATATACGCTGGGAATCAAACCAGGATCTGTCTCCAGTCCCAATAGCCTTTTGTTTTTTGGTGGGGGGCCACACTGGGTGATGCTCAGAAGTTAATCCTGGTTATGCCCTCAAAAATCGCTCCTGGGGCCCGGAGAGATAACACAGCGTCGTTTGCCTTGCAAGCGGCCAATCCAGGACCAAAGGTGGTTGGTTCAAATCCCGGTGTCCCATATGGTCCCCCGTGCCTACCAGGAGGTATTTCTGAGCAGACAGCCAGGAGTAACCCCTGAGCACCGCCAGGTGCGGCCCAAAAACCAAAAAAAAAAAAAAAAAAAAAAATCGCTCCTGGTTAAGGGAACTATATGGGACGCCAGGGATCCAATCCTGGCCCACCCTAGGTAGCTACATGCAAGGCAAATGCCCTGCCGCTATGCTAGTGCTCAGCCCCTCCAATAGACTTTTTTTTTTTTTTTTTTGGTTTTTGGACCATACCCGGCGGTGCTCAGGGGTTACTCCTGGCTGTCTGCTCAGAAATAGCTCCTGGCAGGCACGGGGGACCATATGGGACACCGGGATTCGAACCAACCACCTTAGGTCCTGGATCGGCTGCTTGCAAGGCAAACACTGCTGTGCTATCTCTCCGGGCCCAGACTTTTTAAAAAAACTGCATGGAGGGAATTTTATCATGCTACAAAAGAAAATAATTTTATGATTTTGTAAAATCTTAAACCCTACATAAAAATAAATGATTTCCGAGTTCTAAAATGGTCTAACTGGGCTCGGAGAGATAGCACAGCGGCGTTTGCCTTGCAAGCAGCCGATCCAGGACCAAAGGTGGTTGGTTTGAATCCCAGTGTCCCATATGGTCCCCCGTGCCTGCCAGGAGCTATTTCTGAGCAGACAGCCAGGAATAACCCCTGAGCACCGCCGGGTGTGGCCCAAAAACCAAAAATAAATAAATAAACAAATAAACAAACAAATAAATAA
Source organism: Suncus etruscus (assembly GCF_024139225.1). Lineage (NCBI taxonomy): Eukaryota > Metazoa > Chordata > Mammalia > Eulipotyphla > Soricidae > Suncus > Suncus etruscus. Next base: position 73,530,753 of record NC_064864.1, read on the forward strand.
ATAAATAAATAAAATGGTCTAACTTTAGACTGCACTTAGCAGTCTAGTGAGGTAGATTTATTCTCCTCTTTGGTTTTCTTTCTGGATTGTTTCTTTTGAGTTTTTTTTTTTTTTTGGTGGGGGTAGGGTGGCACCCGGTGATGCTCGGGTTACTCCTGGCTATGCGCTCAGAAATCGCTCCTGGCTTGGGGGATAATATGGGATGCTGGGGTATCCCAACGTGGTCCCTCCTAGATCAGTTGCATGCAAGCCCTAGAGCTTGAACCACCGCTCCAGCCTGTTTCTTTGAGTTTTGAGCCACACCCAGCAGTGCTCAGGGCTTGCTCCTGGCTCTATTCTCAGGGATCATTCCTGGCAGTGCTTCAAGGTGTGGATACTGGGATCAAAGCAAGGTCATCTTGTACAAGTCAAGTGCCCTGCTTGCTGCACTCTCCAGGCCTCCCCCATCCATATTTCCATCCTGCTTTCTTACTAGCTAAGCTGGTACGCACAAGCAACTCTTCCTTTTACCTCAGAAAATCCCATCATTTTTCTGATTTGACCTAAAGAGCATTCCATCAAATAAATCTGCTCACCCGTCATAAATAGAGCAAAAAAGTATTTTGTTCAACTTGAGGATTTTTGTTGATAGGCAAAAGATTCTTTTATTGGGGCCAGAATGATAGCAGCGCAGGTAGGGCATTTGCCTAGCATGCAGCCAAGCTTTGATCCCAAGCATCCCATATCATCCATCATTTCCATCCCCACCCCTAATCTGCCAGGAGTAACTTCTGAGCAGAGACCCAGAAGTAACCCCAAGCGCCGCCAAGTATGGCCCAAAACATGTATATATAATGTTTTATTATTGTTATGCCAAAACCAGAGAAAACAAGAAGTAGAAGGAATTATATTAAAATTATAGGAAAGTAGTCAAAAAGTTATTATTTTTAGGAGCTGAAGTGGCAGCACAGCAGCCTGCCTTACACAAAGCCTTTGCCTTACAAAGCCGACCCAGGTTCAATCTCCAGCATTCATTATATATGGTCCTCTGAGCACCATCAGGAACTGAGCACAGCCAGGAGTGCACTACCCTCTAAATTATTTTAGGGCCAAAGCAGTGGCGCAGTAGCAGGGCATTTGCCTTGCATGTGGGTGACCTAGGACAGACCACGCTTAGATCCTCCAGCATCCCAGATTGTGTTGTTCTCCTCCCCAGCCAGGAGTGATTTCTGAGTGCAGAGCCAGGAGTAACCCTTGAGCATCACTGGGTGTGGCCGAAAAACAAACAAAAAAGTTTATTTTAATGAACAAGTGATGTCAGTCACCAGTCACTTTTTAAAAATATTCTGGCAGGAGGCTGGGGAGACAGTATAGCAGGTAAGGTTCTTGCCTTGCACAAGATCAACCTGGGTTAGATCCTCTTAATACCACCAGGAATAATTACCGAGTGCAAAGCCAGGAGTAAGCCCTGAACACTGCCAAGTACAGTCCCAAAACAAAATGTGAAATAGAATCCCTAAAGAAATGCTATTACATATTGCCTCCTTTAAAATGAACTTTCAGGGGTTGGAGTGCAGTGTGTTTGATCCCAGATACCACATCTTGCCCCCCAAGCACTACTGAGTGCTATTGAATACAGCAACAAGCCCTGAGCACCTGTCACAAAAATAAACAAAAAATAATTTTAAAAAATCAAGTAAAATCACACTCCAATAAAAACGGGCATAAGAGAATGACATTGAGAAGGAAGAGGTCTCATTCATATTCCCTAGGTAATTTTCTTCTTCACTTTTGTTTTTGTTTTGAGTCACACCCAGCTATGCTCAGGGGTTACTCCTGGCTCTGCGCTCGGGAATCCCTCCTGGTGGGGCTCAGGAAGATCATATGGGATGCTGGGATAGAAGCCCAGTATGCCATATGCAAGATCAAAAATCAAATGGCTGGGGGCCGGCCGGTGGCGCTGGAGGTAAGGTGCCTGCCTTACCTGCGCTAGCCTAGGAGACGGACCGCGGTTCGATCCCCCGGCGTCCCATATGGTCCCCCAAGCCAGGAGCGACTTCTGAGCGCATAGCCAGGAGTAACCCCTGAGCGTTACCGGGTGTGGCCCAAAAACCAAAAAAAAAAAAAAAAAAAATCAAATGGCTAACATGTCTGACCCAGTTAAATCTTTCATATTATATGGCTGTATCGCTCATATTATAAATGATATCCCCAAGCCCTGCAAAAACAGAAACTGAGCATGGAACCAGAACTAGGAATGTGAGGAAGGGAGAAATGGAAGGAAGAGAAGGGGGAACAGAGAAGGAGGGAGGAAAAAAGGGAGGAAAAGACACATAAGGTATATGATGTGCAGTCATTAGCATGAGATATAAAAGTTTTTTCCTGGGCTGAAAAGATAGCACATAGGTAAGGCATTTGCCTTGCATGCAGAAGGACAGTGGTTCGAATCCCAGCATCCCATATGGTCCCCCGAGCCTGCCAAAAGCGACTTCTGAGCGTCAGCAAGAACTATCTCTGAGTGACCCAAAAACCAAAAAAAAAAGTTTTTTTCCTAAAACTTCAAGAAAAATACTGTTTTCTTTTCTTTTTTTTCTTAATACTGGTTTCTTTTATTTATTTTATTTTACTTTTTGTTGTTTTTGGGTCACACCCAGCAGCGCTCAGGGGTTACTCCTGGCTCTATGCTCAGAAATCGCCCCCGGCAGGCACAGGGGACCATATAGAATGCTGGGATTTGAACCACCACCCTTCTGTATGAAAGGCAAACACCTTACCTCCATGCTATCTCTCTGGTTTATTTTTCTTTTCTCCAAGCAAATAATCCATTGACTCTAAGATTCATTTCCTTCCCACATCTCATCTGATAAACACATACAGCTGATAGAATTGCTGACACTTTTTTAATGGTATATATAAAAAAAAAAAAAAAAAAAACGGGGCCGGAGCGGTGGTGCACACACTAGCCTAGGACAGACCCTGGTTCAATTCCTCGGCGTCCCATATGGTCCCCCAAGCCAGGAGCGATTTCTGAGCTCATAGGCAGGAATAAACCCTGAGTGTCCCGGGTGTGGCCGAAAACCAAAATAAATAAAAAAATAAATAATAAATAAATAAAAAGTGTCCAGGCTTCTCATGCCTCACTCCTGGTGTTAGGGTCCAAGCTGACAACTGTCGGACCCTAACACTGGCAGTGCTCATCTGACACCAGTTACGTGCAATACTGCTGCAAAGGGCAAGAAGTCAAGACCTCCCACTATAACAACATTCTGGGCCTAACAACGGCCGATGGACAGGGCACAAGGGCTGGAGCCCCGGATTCATTCCCCAATTCCTACCTCCAGCCTCCAGAGCACAATGGATGATGACCCCCCTGAAGCACCAAACCAGAAACCACAAAATAAATGGTTACTCAGACATGACCAGAAAGGGTTGAAGCCTTTTCTCTTACAACAGTGGCTTTACTAGATTCTGTGCTACAAGAATACATAATAGATCCATAAAACATTGCCTCTCCCACTTTTAAAACTGATTTGATAGTAAATGGACACAACTATCTAATATTTCAGAAAATGTGTCAGTTTTTTGTTGTTTTTTTGTTTGTTTTTTGGGTCACACCCGGCATTGCTCAGGGGTTACTCCTGGCTCTATGCTCAGAAATTGCTCCTGGCAGACTTGGGGGACCATATGGAGTAACGAGATTCGAACTAACGTCCTTTTGCGTCTAAGGCAAATGCCCTACCACTGTGCTATCTCTCCGGTCCCAGAAAATGTGTCAGTTTATGGTTTTGTTTGGGAGATACACCAATTCAGCATTTATTCCTAGTGCTTATGCTCATGGTGGGGCATATGGGGTGCTAGGGATCAAACCTGAGTTGCCTACCCACTATACTAGCTCTCTAGCCCAAAATTTATCTCTCTTTGGAAATCTTTTTATTTTTTAACATTTATTTAGGTTTTTGGCCCACAATGAAGGGTTACTCCTGGCTCTGCACTCAGAAATCACCGCTGGAAGGCTCAGGGGACCATGCTGGGAATCAAACCGGGTCCATCCCAGGTCAGCTACATGCAAGGAAAATGTCCTACTGCACTATTTGCTACAGCCCTAATCATCTTTTTAGACTGTAGTGGCTATCACTGTAAAAAGAAAACAGTTATGGGGCCGGAGAGATAGCATGGAGGTAAGGCGTTTGCCTTTCATGCAGGAGATCATCGGTTTGAATCCTGGTGTCCCATATGGTCCCCCGTGCCTGCCAGGAGCAATTTCTGAGCCTGGAGCCAGAAATAACCCGAGCACTGCTGGGTGTGACCCTAAACCCCCCCCCAAAAAAAAATAAAAAAGAAAACAGTTATATAAGAGTTCTGTTATACTGTTATAAGTAGTATCAAAACATTTTATCAATATGTATATACAACAGGATTCGTATCAAGTAATTTGGATGTTTCTATCTTCTTTCTATAGAAAGTGACCCTTTATCTTTGTTTTACTTTTGTGGTTGTTGGGCCATACCCAGGGATGCTCAGGGTTTACTATGACTCTGCTATAGTATATTACTCCTGGCAATGCCTGGGGACCATATGGGATGAATTCAGGGAACTAAATCCGGATGGGGTGGACCTCTTACAAGGCAAGCCCATTAATTTGTGCTGCATCACCACCCCAGTCATCTTTAAACCCACTTCATTTCACCTGGTATAGAGCTGCACTGACAGAAAACAAGCTGAATGAATCTAAAAAATATGTATCAAATTCCATTAGCTAGCAAAACTCCTGTTATTTTTATTTATTATTTTTTTAATCTTATTTTTCCTACATTTTTCTTAAACACCTTGATTACATACATGATTGTGTTTGGGTTTCAGTCATGTAAAGAACACCACCCATCACCAATGTCCCAAATCTCCCTCCTCCCCACCCAACCCCCGCCTATACTCTAGACAGGCTTTCTATTTCCCTCGTACATTCTCATTATTAGGATAGTTCAAAATGTAGTTATTTCTCTTAATTATTCCTGTTATTTTTAAAAATACCTAATGCAGGAGCCAGAGTGAAAGTGTCTTACACACAGTCGACCCAGACTTAATCCCTGGCATCCTGTATGGTCCCCTGAGCAAGGCCCTGTGGATCCTGAGTACAAAACCAGAAATAACCCCTAAGTATTTCAAGGTGTGCCTTCTTCCCCCCCAAAACACCTGAAAATATCCAACTATTATTTCCTTGGGAAATCTGATGAAAACCTAACTTATTGTAATTTCCTTCAGTCTTACCAGTTTAATTGATACTAATATATTAAACTTTTTTTAAAAAGTAGAACAATCTTGGGCCAGAGTGATAGCGCAGAGGTAGGGTGATTACCTTTCATGCGGCTGATCCAAACGAACCTCTGTTACATCACCTGCATCCCATATGGCACCCCAAACCAGGAGCGATTTCTTAGCACATAGCCAGGAGTAACTCCTGACCATCATTGGGTGTGGCCCCAAACCCCACCCCAAAAAAGAACAATCTGTTATTTCTTTTTTTTCTTTTTTTTTTTTTTAGTTTTTGGGTCACACCCGGCAGTGCTCAGGGGTTCCTCCTGGCTGTCTGCTCAGAAATAGCCCCTGGCAGGCACGGGGGACCATATGGGACACCAGGATTCGAACCAACCACCTTTGGTCCTGGATTGGCTGCTTGCAAGCAAACGCCGCTGCGCTATCTCTCCGGGCCCTGTTATTTCTAATGTATTAAACAATCTGTTACTTCTAATGGACTAATGCTTTAAATTAAAATGCTTAACACCCAAGTTTAACATCTCTTAGTAATTTCAAGGAGCTAATACAATCAATAACATTTAATTAAAAATTATGCTTATGCCAGAGGGAAGAAACTCTTCCAATATATTAGTTTTATGACAGACTTTGAAAAATACATTTAGACACAAAAGCATTTTAAAAAGCAAAATAGTACCTATGTTTGGATGATTTAAAATCTTCATTATTCTGACTTCTCTGAAGAGCTAAAAAACAAACACAATATCCCCAACATAGGATTATTAAAAATGGTATTACAGCTGTAATATAAATTCAATTTTCTTATATAGCTGATTTGCTGATAATGTTTAATAAGTAATTCACATCTAAGAGAAATGCTCAAGTTCAGGTAACTGAAATATTTTGATATCTAGGACCTTAAAATGTTTCATTATCAAGGAAAAAAAGCAAAGGTACCGCAATATTAATTTTATTTTGCTGCCCTGAATTCAGATTTATGCAAGAACAATGTCTGACTACAACTATGAATCAAAATCTTACTCCCAGAGGCTGAGCAATAGCACAGTGGGTCAAGTGCTTGCCTTGTACGTGGCCAACCAAGGTTTGACCCTCCCCACTTAGAGCCCACCGGGAAGGGCTCCTAAGTGCAGAACCAGGAGTAATCCATGACCAATGCCAAGTGTGACCAAAAACAAAAAAAGACCCAAAAACTCTACTTTGTCCTGCAGAACTACATCATAACTATGGCCCGGAGTGGTGGAACTAGAGGTAAGGCAACTGTCTTGCAAGCGCTAGCCTAAGACAGACTGAGGTTCCATCCCCCCAACCCCGTGTCCCATATGGTCCCACCAAACCAGGAGCAATATCTGAGTGTCAAACGGGTGTGGACCATAAAAACAAAAACAAAACAAAAACAGAACTACATCATAACCAATAGGTAATTTCAAGTAATTCTATGATCAAGACTGGAAGAAACCCCTAAAGGAAATCCTCTCCAAAAAAGAAAGGAAGTCACCATGGGGGTTTTGACAGAGATTACAGTACTGCACTAATGTTTATGTTCTGCTTTTTAAGAGCAGGGGCCCCCTGTCACAATATCAACATAGATCTTGTTCCATGAGTTGCTCCTGTTAGAGAATTATATATATATATATATATATATATATATATATATTTTTTTTTTTTTGGTTTTTGGGCCACACCCAGCGCTGCTCAGGGGTTACTCCTGGCTGTCTGCTCAGAAATAGCTCCTGGGAGGCACGGGGGACCATATGGGACGCAGGGATTCGAACCAACCACCTTTGGTCCTGGATCGGCTGGCTGCTTGCAAGGCAAACACCGCTGTGCTATCTCTTCGGGCCCAGAGAATTATCTTTTGCAAGGAACAAAAACTGATTCAAAGGCCTGTGCATTCAAGTTTCACCTTGGAATGATGTCACAAAATACTGAGAGACCTTTTGGAGAAATGTGGAGACATGTTAACTGTTCAACTGAAGGTAACTCTCATCAACATGCCATTTGAACAAGAGTCATCAGAAGGGCCCGGAGAGATAGCACAGCGGCATTTGCCTTGCAAGCAGCCGATCCAGGACCAAAGGTGGTTGGTTCGAATCCTGGTGTACCATATGGTCCCCTGTGCCTGCCAGGAGCTATTTCTGAGCAGACAGCCAGGAGTAACCCCTGAGCACCTTCGGGTGTGGCCCAAAAACCGAAGGAAAAAAAAAAAAGAGTCATCAGAAGGCTGCCAAGTCAAAACCAGCAGAGATGAGGCTGGAGTGATAGCATAGTGTTAAGGGCATTTGTCTAGCACTCAGCAAAATGGTATGGACCTGGGTTCAAGCCCCTGGCATCCCATATGGTCCCTTGAGCCTGCCGTAAGTGATTCCTGAGTGCAGAAGCAGGAGTAACCCCTGAGTGCCAACGATTGTGACCCCCACCCAAAAAGAAACAAAAAAAAGCAGATGTCATGTCTGCATCAGAATGAAGTGGGGGAGTTACATGGCAAAGCTTAATAGAAGATATTTTTAAAATTATAGAATTGGGTTGTACTATCTGTCATTACACTGGAGACAATACAGCAGGTAGAGTACTTGCTTTGTGAACAGCTAACCCAGGTTCAATTACTAGCACCACATATATTCCAGCAACTCCACCAGAAGTGATCCCTAAACACAGAGCGTAAAGTGAAACCAGAGCACTGCCAAGAGGAGGGAGAGAGACGGCAAAGAAGTGGTTTAGAAACACAGGACACTGGGCCGGAGAGATAGCATAGAGGTAAGGGTTTGCCTTGCATGCAGAAGGATGGTGGTTCGAATCCCGGCATCCCATATGGTCCCCCGAGTTTGCCAGGAGCGATTTCTGAGCCTGGAGCCAGTAGTAACCCCTGAGCTCTGCCAGGTGTGACCCAAAAAACAAACAAAAGAAATTAAATTGGAATATCGCAGGGGCCAGAGAGATAGCACAGCAGTGGGACATTTGCCTTGCAATCAGCTGATTCAGGAGGGATGTTGATTCAAATCCTGGCATCCCATATGGTCCCCATGCCTGCCAGGAGGGACTTCTGAGTGCAAAGCCAGGAGTAACCCCCAAGTACCGCCAGGTGTGACCAAAAAAAATGATCTTTGTTGTCTCATAAACTTTTTGAGCATGAAGTTATATCACCTAATACTAGTATGGCCTGCTGGCCTTGTTGAGGGGGGTTGTAAGATTGAATAATTGTCTTCAAACCTTTGACCTAGAGCAATAATAAAATTAAGATATAAATCCACCATACAAGGAAACACACTGGGGGTCCATGATTTTCAATCCATATTCATTGATCATGCCTGTGGAAAGAATCATAAGAGCATTAATAGCAACCGATAAGGAAGTGAAATGATTATCTGGTGTTCATTGTAGATCTTTAAGAAGTATAAAACATGATGTATGCTGCTGTGGATTTCACCAATGTATTAGGGACTTTTTTGATCTTCTTGTCATTGAAATTGATCCAGTGTTGTCTTGCAGCAATTTTACAGTATAAAGTACAGTGCCCATAGTGAACTTTACCATAATGGTTTGACACTGATAAGTTGTATTTCTTAATCTTGCTTTTATTCCCTGAAGTGAATTCTACTAAACTGAGGTCTTCTAAAGGAAAATCAGCATTGGTCCTGGGTTGGCTGCTTGCAAGGCAAATGCCCTACTGCTGTGCTATCTCTCCGGCTACTATTGCTTTTGTTTCGTTTCGGGTTTTTTTTTTTTTTTTTTTTTGGGGGGGGGGGGTCACATCTGGCAGCGCTTAGGAGTTACTCCTGGCAGGTTCAGGGGACCATATTGGATGCCGAACCACCATCTTTCTGCATGCAAGGCAAATGCCCTACCTCCATGCTGTTTCCAGCCCCCACTATTGCTTTTTTTTTTTTTTTTTTGGTTTTTGGGCCACACCCATTTAATGCTCAGGGGCTACTCCTGGCTATACGCTCAGAAGTTGCTCCTGGCTTGGGGGGACCATATGGGACGCCGGGGGATCGAACCGCGGTCCATCCTACGCTAGCGCTTGCAAGGCAGACACCTTACCTCTAGCGCCACCTTCCCGGCCCCCCCCCCTTTTTTTTTTTAAGGAATTTTCTTCCTGGATGTCTGGAACTCCAACGATTCTTATACTGTTTCTCTTATATTCATCCCAAGAGTCTCTTGTCATCAGCTCACTTTTGTTTGTTTGTTTGTTTTTGGTTTTTGGGCTACACCTGGCGTTGCTCAGAGGTTACTCCTGGCTGTCTGCTCAGAAATAGCTCCTGGCAGGCACGGGGTACCATATGGGACATTGGGATTCGAACCAACCACCTTTGGTACTGGATCGGCTGCTTGCAATGCTCACTTATTTTGAAGCTTTTTTTCCATGTTCTGTTGTCTGAAGATTTTCTGCACTTCATCATTTTTTATTATTTATTATTTATTATTATTTATTTTTATTATTTATTATTAAGCACCATGATTACAAGGATGTTGTTTGGTTGTTTTTTTTTTGTTGTTGTTGTTGTTTTTGGGGGAGACCACACCCGGAGGTGCTCAGGGGGTTTCTCTTGGCTGTCTGCTCAGAAATAGCTCCTGGCAGGCATGGGGGACCATACGGGACACCGGGATTCGAACCAACCACCTTTGGTCCTGGAACGTGCTGTGCTATCTCTCCAGGCCCAACGATGTTTGTAATTGGGTTTCAGTTATAAACAGAACACCCCCCCATCACCAGTGCAACATTCCCACCACCAATGCCCCCTTCATAACCCACCTCTGCCTGTATTCGTGACAGGCATTCTACTTCTCTCATTCTTTAATATTGTCATGTTAGTTGTTAGTGAAGTTATTTCCCTAACAGAGTTCACCACTCTTTGTGGTGAGCTTCAAATTGTGAGCCAGTCCTTCCAGCCCTTATCTCTATTGTCTTTGGGCCTTATTACAGTAATGTTTTTCTTAAAACCCATCGATGAATAGACCATTCTGTGTCTATCTTTCTCCCTCTGACTTATTTCACTTAATATAATAGATTTCATGTACATCCGTGTATAGGAAAATGCCATGATTTCATCTCTCCTGATGGCAGCATAATATTTCATTGTGTATATGTACCACAGTTTCTTTAGCCATTCATATATTGAAGGGCATCTTGGTTGTTTCCAGAGTCTGGCTATTGTAAATAGTGCTGCAATGAATATAGGTGTGAGGAAGAGATTTTTAATTGTATTTTTGTGTTCCTAGGGTATATCCCTAGGAGTGGAATAGCTGAATCATATGGGAGTTCAATTTCCACTTTTTTGAAGAATCTCCATATTGTTTTCCATAAAGGCTGGACTAGATGGCATTCCTACCAGCAGTGAATAAGAGTTCCTTTCTCTCCACATCCCCACCAGCACTAATTGTTCTGGTTCTTTGTGATACACTTCATCTTGAGCTTACTGGTCTGATCCTCTCAGTAGCTGTTAGCCTGCTTGCAAAGATTTCCAGAGATATTTGATTTCGCCTATGAAGTTTTCCAGTTGTCATTTGCTTATATTTTTCTCATTTATTTTCTTTTCCTTTCTGGGGGTGGGGTGTTTTGGCCACACCCAATGATGATCAAGGGTAATTACTCCTGGCTCTGCACTAAAAATTGCTCTGGCAGGCTCAGGGATCACATGAAATGCCAAGGATAGAACCGGGATCCATTCCGGGCCAGCAGTGTGCAAGGCAAATACCCTACCACTGTGCTATCACTCTAGCTGATTTTTCTCATTTCTGCTCTACTGATGCTTATGTTTTATTGGCAGAACAATTTATTGCTTGAGTTTATTTAACATCCTAAGCATTTTCACTTTTAAATCCATTTTAGAGATATTATATAGGGGGCTACAACTAATTGGGTCTTCAGGGTTACAATGGTGGATTCTGCACTTCTCCTTTTGTAGTCTCATATGATTCCATCTTTACTATGTCACTGTCAGTCTTGCTCACTGCCAGCTCGAGGACTCAGTGGTAGAACTCAAGGGTGGTAGATATCTAGCAGCCATGAATACTTTCGTTCATCAAAATCAGGTTGCTGCTCTGCCTCAAGTCCGACCACACTTCCCAGCCTACTGCTTGGGAAGCCATCATAACAGTGTAATTCTTTTTTTCTGTTTTTGTTTTTGGGCCACACCCGGCAGTGCTCAGGGGTTACTCCTGGCTGTCTGCTCAGAAATAGCTCCTGGCAGGCACAGGGGACCATATGGGACACCGGGATTCAAACCAACCTCCTTTTGGTCCTGGATCGGCTGCTTGCAAGGCAAACGCCGCTGTGCTATCTCTCCGGGCCCAAGAGCGTAATTCTTAATAACTGATTACTACTGCCTAACTTGCACAAGGAGCAGTCTGACCTCCTTTCATAAATACCTAAAATTATGCCTGACACAGAAAAGGGATTTATCTGTTTAATAAATGCCTGCATAAAAGTTCTAACTACCAGCAATAGCACAGCAGGTAGTGTTTGGCTTGCAGGCAGCCGACCAAGCTTTGATCCCCAGCATCCCATACAATCAGGATTAATTTCTGAGCACAGTCAGGTGTGACCAAAAATAAAAGTTCTAACTACCAAAAATGTGATTTGAGCCAGCTAACTGTATCACATTCTAGTGACATCATATTAAATCCTAAATCAACTGCAAATTTTTTCTTTTTTTTTTTGGGGGGGGGGTGTCACACCCGTCAGTGCTCAGGGGTTACTCCTGGCTCCAGGCTCAGAAATCGCTTGTGACAGACTCGGGGGACCATATGGGATGCCAGGATTTGAACCAATGACCGTCTGCATGAAAGGCCTTATCTCCAAGCTATCTCTCCGGCCCACAAAATTTTTCTTTTTTCATTCTTTCTTTCCCTTTCTTCCTTCCTGCCTTCCTTTCTTCTCCCCCCTCCTCCCTTTCTTTTTGGTTTTTGGGCCATGTCCAGCGGTGCTCAGGGGTTAATCCTAGCTCTGTGCTCAGAAATCTCACCTGGCAGGCTCAGGAGAGCATATAGGATGTGGGTGATTGAACCCAAGTATGTCCAGGGTCAACCATATGCAAACATCCTACTGCTGTGCTACCAGCCACCCCAGCAGCAGAATTTCTGTTACAGAACAGTCATAGTTCTGCTGGCAGGAGATCAGGTCAAATAAAGGCAATCCTCTTTAAATCCCTACTAGCAGCACATCATGGGAACAGTAACCAAAGCCAAAGAGAAGTTGATAAAGAAATTCAAGAAAGTTCAGGGGCCAAAGAGATAGCACAGCAGTAGGGGAGCTGCCTTGCATGCCTCTGACCTAGAACAAACCCGGGTTCAATTCCCAGCATCCCGTATGGTCCCCCAAGCCTGCCAGGAGCAACTTCCGGGTGTAGAGCCAGGAGTAATGTCTGAGCACTGCCGGGTGTGACCCAAAAACCAAAACCAAAACCAAAACCAGAAACAAAAAAGAACGACATTCATTTCTGAATTAAGAGTATTATAAAAGCAATGAATTCAGGCCCATATCCAAGTGACCTAGGGTGACTGGGGGTCACAAGGGTTACCCCAACCAAGTGGTGGATGGATGGCCACGTAATGCTACCAATCAACTCAGGATCTCAACCGTGGCCTTCATTCAGATTTGGAGGTGATGGTAGCGATCATCTTCAAAGATTTAATTTGTATCTATTAGATTTTCTAACAGATTCATGCTCTACTCTAAGTTTAAGCCAATTAAAAAACCTGGTTTAGGGGTCTAAATGGTGGCGCAAGTGGGAAGGCATCTGCCTTGCGTGTGCACCAGCCTTGGACGAACCGTGGTTCGAATCCCCGGTGCCCCATATGGACCCCAAGCCAAGAGTAATTTCTGAGCGCATAGCCTGGAAGAACCCCTGAGCTTCACCGGTGTGGCCCCAAAACCAAAAACCAAAAAAAAAAAAAAAAAAATCTGGTTTATAAAAAGAATAACCGCCTGGTTCCTCCACCAACCTTCAAAAGAAATAAATAATGGCCATGGGCCAGAGCAATAGCACAGTGGCAGGGCATTGCCTTGAACATGGCTGACCCAGGACAGACCTGGATTCAATCTCCTGAATCCCAAATGCTCTTTGAGCCTGCCAGAAGTGATTCCTGACCACAGTGCCAGGAGTAACCACCCCTGAGGACTGATGGGTATGGCCCAAAAACCAAAAAAAGAAAGAAAAGAATATATGGCCGCCAATATTTCCAAGGTAGCCAGGTCTGGAGTGACACCTCTGTGGCATTCTCATAAAAAAAAAAAGGGGGGGGGGGGCAGAGCAGTGGTGCAAGCAGTAAGACATCTGCCTTGCATGATGCTAGCCTTGAACAAACTGCGGTTTAATCCCTAGGTGTCCCATATGGTCCCCCAAGCCAAGGGTGATTTCTGAGCATATAGCAAGGAGTAGTCCCTGAGTGTCACCAGGTGTGACCCAAAAACAAAAAACATTTTTTTTTTTACTGGGACTATTGAAACTAATTCACAATTGACCCTAAAACATCATGTTTTGTGGTTGTTTTTTTTTTTTTGTTTTTTGTTTTTTTTTTTGGGGGGGAGTCACACCTGGAGACACTCAGGTAGTTTCTCCTGCACTCAGAAGTCGCTCCTGGCAGGTTTGGGGGACCAGATGTCATGTCGGGATTCAAACTAGGGTGTGTCCTATGTTGGCTGCGTGTAAGGCAAATGCCTTACCGCTGTGCTATTGCTCTGGCCCCTCAAGTTGTATTATGTCTTGCCAAAGAAATAATTATCTGGCAACAAAGGAAAAGATTCGTCATTAATCAGCAGCAACAGTAAAACTCAAGATATAGATTCTTGAGAGTCGGTGCAAGGGGTAAGGCGTCTGCCTTGCTTGAGCTAACCTAGGACTAACCCCAGGCAGCCCCTGACCGTCAATGGGTGTGGCCCCAAAACAAATAAATTTAAAAAAAGAGATAGATTCTTGAATTCTATTAACTTTTGAAACCTAAACCTAATTATAATTACATTTTTAAATTCTCAATAAAGGAGAAGGGTTGTGTAATAAATACCTGGCACTGTGATCCTGGGTTTGCTCAGGAGATACATGGTATTGAGGACAGGATAAAAGTCTGTATCCTGGGCCCGAAGAGATAGCACAGCGGCTGCTTGCAAGGCTGGTTGGTTCAAATCCCGGAGTCCCATATGGTCCCCCGTGCCAGCCAGGAGCTATTTCTGAGCAGACAGCCAGGAGTAACCCCTGAGCACTGCCGGGTGTGGCCCAAAAACCAAAAAAAAAGAAGTCTGTACCCTGCAGGCAGAATACTCTGCCTCCTAGATTATCCCTTGGTGGAGATTTCAGGGTTAATCCCATCCTAAGGTCAGAGGTTGTTGCTGAAAGTGCTCAAGGGACCATATAGTTGTAGGGATCAAATTCAGCCTTTAGCGATAACTCTGGTCACAAATCTTTTAGTTGTTGTTTGTTTTGTTTTGTTTTGTTTTGTTTGGGCAACCATCTGGAAATGCTCAGGAGCTCCTTCTGGCTCTGCTCTCAGAAATCATTCATTGCTGGTGGACTTGGGTACCATATGGATGTTGAGGATTGAACATTGGGTTGGTTCCAAAGAAAGCACCCTATGCACTGAACTATCTATCCACCCCTTAGTCACAAATCTTTAAATTCGGAGGATTTGTCTTAGATATTCTATTAGCTTACCAGATGTATTACACTGATCTGAATACAAACTCTGGGTGGTTGGTTAATAGATGGAACTAAAATAACTACTTCTGTCAAAGACCTAAAATGGCTGCCTGCTACAAACAAGCCAATGTAAGAGAAAGATGGTATTAAAAAAGGAAATGATAAGCTTATATGTACAAGAAAAATTATTCCTAAAATATGTGTTTTATTGAAAGGGAGAAAGGAAAGCTATCCATAAATTAGATGTGAAAATGCTGCCAAGAAATTAGGAAAGAGGAAACAGCACTAGTGAAGTGTACACAATCCATTTACAGAGTAGGCAAATACTGCAGAAATGGTTTTGTATAATATATCCTTTGGTTGAAACGAAAACTCAGAGCCTCACAGAGAAAAATGTATAGAAGTTATTCGATCTGGGCCCGGAGAGATAGCACAGTGGCGTTTGCCTTGCAAGCAGCCGATCCAGGACCAAAGGTGGTTGGTTCGAATCCCGGTGTCCCATAGGGACCCCCATGCCTGCCAGGAGCTATTTCTGAGCAGACAGCCAGGAGTAACCCCTGAGCACCGCCGGGTGTGGCCCAAAAACCAAAAAAAAAAAAAGAAGTTATTCGATCCAGGATCTTCCTGGGGAAAACAATTGGAATTAGGAATACCTTTATGGGAGGGAGAGTGTGGAAGGGCTGTGCTCATTTTGGAGCCATACTTGAAGATGGTTCAAAGACTACTAAGGGCAATGCATGAGACATACGGCATTAGGGGGCGAGGGGACAGGCTTCACATGGTGTACAGGACACCACATAGAATGTAAGATTAAACCCAGGCCTCCAGAGATAGGGGGAAGGAGGAAGAGTGGGGAGAGAGGAGAAAGGGGGAGAGGGAGGAAGGGATATTTCACATGGTGTACAGGTTACCACATGGAATACAAGACTATACCCAGGCCTCCCATACAGAGCAAGTACAGAAATGATTAGTTTAAGAAAGATGAACTAGAAGTGCCCCAAGTTCCACTGGGGTGAAATTGGCAGTACAACACTGTAGACCAGAATAATCAAAGCCTGAGCTGGTTCTCTCTGCATACAAATCATACAGTTCCTGGGCCAGGGCTGAAACTCAAGGGCTGAAACACGCTCTGTACACTGAAAATCCCGGCTGGAGTCCCAGCATCACACAGTCCACTGAGCACCAAAGGTAAAAGCAATAGAGTGGGGAGAGGGAAAGAGCTGAGAATCTCTCTGACTGGGATAACCATAGAGCTTCCAGAGATGCCAAAATCGACTATAGTCGCAGAACTCCAGAAGAAACATGACTTTTGAAGAAAACATACCAAGTCTTCACCCACAAAAAACTCTTTAAAATACAGTTTCCAGAGGCTGGAAAGAGCACAATGGTAAGGCGTTTGCCTTGCACACAGCCAACCCGGAGATGGTGGTTTGATTGCTGGCATCCCAAGGGTCTCCTGAAATTGTCAGGGCGATTTCTGAGTGCAAAGCCAGGAGTAACCACTGAATGTAGTCAGGTGTGACTCAAAACAAACAAACAACAACAACAACAAAAAGAAAACCCAGCTTCCAATAAACTCAAATTTAATGTTTTTATTTTTCAAAAAAACTTTTTTTTTTTTTTTTGGTTTTTGGGCCACACCCGGTAACGCTCAGGGGTTACTCCTGGCTATGTGCTCAGAAGTTGCTCCTGGCTTGGGGGACCATATGGGACACCGGGGGATCGAACCGCGGTCCGTCCAAGGCTAGTGCAGGCAAGGCAGGCACCTTACCTTTTAGCGCCACCGCCCGGCCCCTCAAAAAAACTTTTTTAATTCCTTTTTAAGAGGTGGCAGAGTGGGCCACACTTAACAGTGATCAGGACTTACTCCTGGCTCTGTGCTCAAGAATCAGACCTGGCAAGGGAACCATATGAGGGTGCTGAAAAACCACTACAGTCTGCCGTGCGCAAGTGCCTATGCCCTGTACTATCTCTCTGGCCACTTGACTAAATACTTATAAAATGACTTCCTTTTCTCCCTAGAAGTCAGGACTTCAGAATGAAAGTGAAACTTACTTTTAAGTGAGATAGTATAGTGGGTAGGAAGTGTGCATTGCAAGTAGCTGACCCAGGTTCAATCCCAAGCATCCCATATGGTCCCTAAGCCTTCCAGAAGCAATGTCTGAGTGCAGAGCCTGGAGTAACCCCTGAGCAAGGGGGGAGGGGGGAGAGGGAGGGAGGGAGGGAGTAATGGAAGGAAGGATGGAAGGAAGGAAGGAAGGAAGGAAGGAAGGAAGGAAGGAAGGAAGGGAGGGAGGGAGGGAGGGAGGGAGGGAGGGAGGGAGGGAGGGAGGGAGGGAGGGAGGGAGGGAGGGAAGGAGGAAAGAAGGAAGGAAGAGAAAGGGAGGGAGGGAGGGAGGAAAGAAGGAAGGAAGAGGAAGGGATGGAGGAAGGGAGGGAGGGACTGACTTCAGAAATGCTTTCCAGGGACAAAATGAATAGTATAGTGGGTTGGGTGCTTGCCTTCCAAATGGACAACCTGGGGGCCAGAGATATAGCATGGAGGTAGGGCGTTTGCCTCGCATGCAGAAGGACGGTGGTTGAAATCCCAGCATTCCACATATGACCAGTCCCCCGAGCCTGCCAGGAGTGATTTCTGAGCGTAGAACCAGGAGTAACCCTTGAGCGCTGCCAGGTGTGACCCAAAAACCAAAAACAAAAGAAAGAAAAACCAAATGGACACATGGATTCAATCCCAGCATCCCATAAGATCCTCCAAGGCCAGTTTAAGAAAAAGAATACTGTTTAAATTGATGCTGAATTAGGGGGCTAGAAGGGAGGAGGGA
The DNA here is from genome assembly GCF_024139225.1 of Suncus etruscus. Classification (NCBI taxonomy): domain Eukaryota; kingdom Metazoa; phylum Chordata; class Mammalia; order Eulipotyphla; family Soricidae; genus Suncus; species Suncus etruscus. The sequence goes on from NC_064864.1 coordinate 73,548,457, forward strand.
ATAGCATGTATCTTTCACAGGGCTCACTCAGGTTAGATCCCCACTACCCCATAAGTTTCTTAAGCCCTTGAATAGCAATTAGTTCCCAAATCCAAAGCCAGGAATAAAACCCTGAGCATCATGGTTATAACCCAAATAAAAAAGGTAATAGTGAATAAACAGACAACCTACAACTAAGAATAATAATTAAAAAAAAAAAAACTAAGCTTCTATCACCTAGAAAAATGAATATTTCTTTATGTTTTCTTCCTTAGCATCTAAAAATGAGTATTTGTTTTTTTGGGGGGTAGCCACACACAGTGACGTTCAGGGGTTACTCCTTTACTCCTGTCTATGCGCTCAGAAATCGCTACTGGCTTGGGGGACCATACGGGATGTGGGGGATCAAACCGAGGCCCATCCTAGGCTAGCGTGCGCAAGGCAGACACCTTATGCCCTGCACCACCACTCTGACCCCTGAAAATGAGTATTTCTTTTTTTTTTTTTTTTTTTTTTTTGGGCCACACCCGGTGACGCTCAGGGGTTACTCCTGGCTATGCACTCAGAAGTCGCTCCTGGCTTGGGGGACCATATGGGATGCCGGGGGATCGAACCACGGTCCATCCTAGGCTAGCGCAGGTAAGGCAGGCACCTTACCTCCAGCGCCACCGCCCGGCCCCTTTTTCTTTTCTTTTCTTTTTTATTTTTTTTTGGTTTTTGGGCCACACCCAGTAACGCTCAGGGGTTACTCCTGGCTATGTGCTCAGAAGTTGCTCCTGGCTTGGGGAACCATATGGGACACCAGGGGATCGAACCGCGGTCCGTCCAAGGCTAGCGCAGGCAAGGCAGGCACCTACCTTTAGCGCCACCGCCCGGCCCCGAAAATGAGTATTTCTTTTTTTTTTTTTTTTTTTTTTTTTTTTTTTTTTGTGGTTTTTGGGTCACACCCGGCAGTGCTCAGGGATTATTCCTGGCTCCAGGCTCAGAAATTGTTCCTGGCAGGCACGGGGGACCATATGGGACGCCGGGATTCGAACCGATGACCTCCTGCATGAAAGGCAAACGCCTTACCTCCATGCTATCTCTCCGGCCCCGAAAATGAGTATTTCTAAGGTAACGAAATTGTACTTAGAAAAAAACCCACAGGGGCTGGAGTGGTGGTGCAAGCAGTAGGGCATTTGCTTGCATGTGCTATCCTAGGACAGACCACGGTTAGATCCCTTGGCTTCCCATATGGTTCCCCCAAGCCAGGAGCAATTTCTTTTTTTTTTTTTTTTTTTTTTTTTTGGTTTTTCGGGCCACACCCATCTGATGCTCAGGGGTTACTCCTGGCTAAGGGTTCAGAAATTGCCCCTGGCTTGGGGGGACCATATGGGACGCCGGGGGATCGAACCACGGTCGCGATCTTTCCTGGGCTAGCGCTTGCAAGGCAGATACCTTACCTCAAGCGCCACCTCGCCGGCCAGGAGCAATTTCTGAGTGCATAGGCAGGAGTAACCCCTGGGCGTCACTGGGTGTGGGGGGAGAGGGGAGAGGGGAGGGGGGAGTAGTGGAAGAGGGAGAGTAGGGAGGAGGGGAGAGGAGAGGAGGGGAGGGGAGAAGAGACAAAAGAACCCACAAGATGGTTAGGGACATCACTGTAGTTGACTACATGGAAACAACAGTTCCTTAAATGTGGACCATTCAGGGTCTCCCCCTAGAACTTCAGAGCACAACAGCAGCAGCACATTCTTGGACCCCAGCAATGTCCAGTGACCCAAGAATTGACAGGAGAGGTCCCCAGCAACACTTATGCCACCCAAAAAGTTAAAAAATTTAAAGACTAGAGCCAGGGAAGGCATTTGCCTTGCACGCAGCCAGCCTGAGTTTGAACCTCAGCATCCCATAGAGTCCCCTGAGTCTTCCAGGAGTGATTCCTGAGCTCAGAGCCAAGAGATCTTGTGCCCCCCCCACAAAGGCAAAACAAAACAAAAGTGGACCATTTAGGCTTAGCTGATAAAATTAATCCACAGCTAAACTTCCCTTATGTCCAGGCCTTGTGATTCACTGCACAATTTCTGGTCTCCACAGCCACTGTCGCAGCTTGTAGGAATCTCAGCTTGCAGTTTCGCAGAAATCAGACAGTCACAGGGAGTTAGGCAGCTTCTTGAATCTTACTGAGCCAGCCAAGCTACTCTCTGCCACTTTTATTAACCAGAATTTAACATACATCACCGAGAGTCAGTCGAGATAATTAAGAGTACGTGTGCTAATTTAATTAACTAAGTAAAGGTGGAAAAGTAAAGTAATTTTACAGCAGTAAGACAACACAGCTGGTCAGCTAAGTGTGCAATCTTCCCATCATAGTGAGTTCTCTGTATTGTGACTAGGCAGGAGGGAAGGATAACAAGACAGCAGAAGGGCGTTTGCTTTGCATGTGGCTGACCCTGGATTTGATTGCTGGCACCCCATACGGTCTCCTGAGCAGAGCCAGGAGTGTGTTCCCTGAGCACAGAGCCAGGAGTATGCCCTCAACACTAAGGTGTGCCCCTCCACAAAAATAAATAAATACACAGGAAGATAATAGAGCAGGTAGTCTTACATGTAGCCAGCTCTGAGACTAATGCCTGGCATCCCATATGGTTTCCTGAGTCCCATATTAAGTGATTTTTGAGTAAAGAGCCAGAAGTAAGCACTGACATTCAGTTGCATCACAACCCCCATCCCCAAAGAATATGCACATTTTCTATTATTTTTCACTTAGTCAAAACTTATTTTCCTGGGGCTGGTGAGGTGGCACTAGAGGTAAGCGCTAGCCAAGGAAGGACGAGGTTCGATCTCCCGGCGGTTCGATCTCCCGGCGTCCCATATGGTCCACCCAAGCCAGGGGCAATTTCTGAGCGCTTAGCCAGGAGTAACCCCTGAGCATCAAACGGGTGTGGCCCCCCAAAAAACAACAATTTATTTTCCTCTCAAAAAGGCCTATTCAAAATGCTACGGGAGGGGCTGGAGAGATAGCACAGCATAGGCCATTTGCCTTGCATGCAGAAGGATGGTGGTTAGAATCTGCCATCCCATAAGGTCCCTCCCTAGCCTGCTGGGGGCGATTTCTTAGTGTAAAGCCAGGAGTAGCCCCTGAGTAGACCTCCCCTTCCCCCCCAAAAATGCTATGGGAACTCACACTGGTTCACTCAGAGTGGGCCGACTGAAATTACTTTAGTTTGTTTGTTTGTTTTGTTTTTGGGTCACACTCAGCAGCGTTCAGGGGTTACTCCTGGCTCTATGCACAGAAATTGCTCCTGGCAGGCTCGGGGGATCATATGGGATGCTGCGATTGGAATCACCAACCTTCTGCATGCAAGGCAAACACCTTACCTCCATGCTATCTCTCTGGCCCCAGACAGAAATTTCTCATGAGAGATATGGTAGTACTGGGTTTACAGGGAAAAAACAAACAATAACAACAAAAAAAAAGAGAGACATGGCAAAACTTGGTTCCAGATGCACTATTGAGGACACTCCTATTTCTCATGGTACTGCATGTTCTTTTTAATCTCCTCACCCTGATATATAAACTGCTGGTTCAGCAATCAGGTCAGCAGAGATCAGGAAGCCCTGTCTGGGAGAGGACAGTTAACGTTCCAGAGAAGCAGGGACTCAGGACTACATGCGTAAACAAGCAGTGTGATTAAGAGGCAAAAGGAAAGCTGGTCAAGTATTCATCCTGCTTTTTACAGAGAAGGACAAGGCCAGGCAGAACAATGAAGACCAGTTCATTTGAGTAATTTCAATAGACCATGAGATGGTGAGAGCAGAGGAAGTCTCCCACAATTTAAGGGCCATAAACCTGGCTACAGATGGATTTAGTTAACGTTCTAAGGGTGCTGATGGGAAGGTCAGAAAGACAGCTTAACCCCTATGGATCAAACCCCCACAATACTGGAAGCCTTATCTATCATATTATATGTACTAAAAGTATTTGTGTTGTGAATATGTATAATCAACCTACAATTTACTAAGCTGATAATAGTAAAGATCACAGCAACTAGGATTTAGAGATACTACATAGAGATACTAGGGTTAGAGATACTACCTAGCATCCCTCTAAACCTATTTTGATTCTGGGGGAAACATATGATCCCCTGAATACCACTGGAATCCCTGGACACCAAGCCACAGAAACAGCCTGAGCACTGACAGATGTGGCAAGTTCAATCCTCAGCACCCTACACAGTTCACCAAAGTACAGCCAAGAATAAGCCCTGAGAATGGCAATGTGTGAATGAACCTCAACCATCCAAAAAAGATTGTTATTAATTAAAAAAAATAATCTTACATGTCAGGGGCTAGATAAAGTATGTACTAGAGTACATACTTTGCATGTGGGTACCCCAGAACACTGACAATATGATCTGATGAGCACTGCCAGGTGTGGTCCTAGGAACAAAAATCTCACTTGTGTATTTGTTGGCTCACACCCTAGGGTGCTAAAGGCTAGTCCTAAAAACTAGGTGATGGGAAGGGTTGGAAATGTTTGGGGGTACATACATACCATGTCAAGGTCTAACCCCAGGTCTAAAATGAAATGTCTCATTTTCAAGCCATATTATTCACACATGGCTTCAAAATCAAGAAAATAAAATTAAGTAAACACAAAATAATTGTCCGTAAGGTGTGGACAAATTATACTCCATACATGTGCGGTGAGTGCATTGCCAGTGGCATTTGCCCTTTTATACATTATCTTTTCTGGGGGGGGAGATTCAGCAAGCAAATTTAGGGCTTCACAAAAAAGCCTTCTCTCAATAAACCACATTCCCAGTCTTAAAAGGTTTCTCCATTTCGGGCCAGAGAGATAGCATGGAGGTAAGGCATTTGCCTTTCATGCAGAAGGTCATCGGTTCAAATCCCGGCGTCCCATATGGTCCCCTGTGCCTGCGAGGAGCAATTTCTGAGCATGGAGCCAGGAATAACCCGAGCACTGCCGGGTGGACCCAAAAAACAAAAACAAAAACAAAAACAAAAAAAGGTTTCTCCATTTCAATAAGTGAGGCACATGCTTTACATATGGAAGAAATTAGTTCAAGTTCCACTACCACGAGCCCCCTAAACCACCAACCCGACAAATCAGCATTTAGTGAAAATCATTTTTCAAGTATTATATAGCAGACCAGTTTTTACCTTTTGAAGACTTGTTGGATTCAACTGAGTTTTGTCAATTATTTTTATTGCAACCTACGAAAAAAATAAATAGTTGTGATTTTTAAGAACTTATTATAAACTCGTAACAGTTTTGTAAATACCCAGACACTGTTAAAAAGCTCAACTAATTACAATATTTTATCACCAAAAATAACAACTTTTGGGGCCAGAGAGGTAACACAGCGTTAGGGCGTTTGCCTTGCATGCAGCCAATCCAGGGCAAACAATAGTTCAAATCCCGGCATCCCATATGGTCCCCCAAGCCTGTCAGGAGCAATTTCTGCAGAGCCAGGAGTAACCCCTGAGCACTGCTGGGTGTGACTGACCGCAAAACAAAACAAAAGAACTTTTGCGGCCAGATAACAAAGTGGGTAGGGCATTTGCCTTGCATGCAGTTATCACAGGTTTGATCTCTGGCATCCCATATGGTCAAGCCTGTCAAGAGTAATTTCTTTTTCTTTTTTTTTTGTTTTTTGGGCCACACCCAGCGATGCTCAGGGGTTACTCCTGGCTGGCTGTTCAGAAATAGCTCCTGGCAGGCACAGGGGACCATATGGGACACCGGGATTCGAACCAACCACCTTTGGTCCTGGATCGGCTACTTGCAAGGCAAACACCACTGTGCTATCTCTCCAGGCCCAAGAGTAATTTCTGAGTGCAGAACCAGGAGTAACCCACACTGGATGTGGCCCCAAAACCAAAATAAACAAACAGGCCAAAAAATAATTTTGGGCTGAAGTAATAGTACTGCAGATAGGAAGCTTGCTTTGCACACAGACGATTTGTTGACCCCCAACACCCTGAGCACTGCCAGGAGTTATCCCTGCATACAGACAGGAATAAGCCCTGAGCACCATTCAGGTAGCCAAAAAACAAAACAAAAACAACTTAATGTAAATAAGTATACTAGCATAATATTTTGTTTTTATTACATTCAGAAAAGGAGCAAAAATATATCCACAAACTGGGAGAGAAAATCAGCACAAGACCCATCAGGTGAAACTACACAAAATCAAAGACTAAGGGGAGTGGATCTGTAACAGTGTCTAAGGTTAAAGAGGCTGAAAAAAGATAGCAATTTGTGCAAGTGCACACATGGAGAGGTGCTAAAATGACAAAGTCACAGTAATACCAATACTGGAATGGCAGGAGTGGTGGCGCAGAGCAGTAAACTAAGGACAGACAATCACCCGGCGTCCCATATGGTCCCCCAAGCCAGGAGCGATTTCTGAGTGCATAGCCAGGAGAAATCCCTGAGCTTCACGGGGTGTGGCCCAAATACAGAAAAAAAAAAAAAAAACACCAGTACTGGTGCTAGTAATAGATACAGTATAGCATGTAGAACACTGGCCTTTTATGGGGCTAACCCAGGTCTGATCACCGGCATCCAACAAGATTCTCGCAAGCCTGCCAGGAGTGCACAGTGCAGAGCTAGAAGTAACTGCTGAGCACCGATGGGTGTAGTCCCAAAATCCAACAACCCCCCCAAAAAGAGGGGGGACAAATGTACTAATTTCACTTTTTGTTTTGTTTTGTTTTTTTGGGTCACACCCGGCAGTGCTGAGGGTTTACTCCTGGCTCTACGCTCAGAAATTGCTCCTAGAAGGCTCGAGGGACCATATGGGATGCCAGAATTTGAACCACAGTCCTTCTGCATGCAAGGCAAACGCCTTAGGTCCATGCTATCTCTCTGGTTTGATTTCACTTTTGAGGTATACAAAACAAAAACAAAAACAAAAATCTTAAGAGAAAGCAGGGGCCCGGAGAGATAGCACAGCGGCATTTGCCTTGCAAGCAGCCGATCCAGGACCAAACATGGTTGGTTCAAATCCCGGTGTCCCATATGGTCCCCCATGCCTGCCAGGAGCTATTTCTGAGCAGACAGCCAGGAGTAACCCCTGAGCATCGCCGGGTGTGCCCCAAAAACCAAAAACCAAAAAAAAAAAAAAAAAAAAAAAAGAGAGAGAGAGAGAGAAAAAGCAGAATAGTGGCTGCCAAGGGTTGGGAGAAAAGGGGAAAGTGTTACTGCTAAATAGCGGCAGTTTAGAAGCAAAAGAGGTCCTAGAGATGCAAGATAGTGTTAAAGTAAATACAGTAATATACATCATAAAATATTAAAAATGGTTAAGTTTTCTTTTTTTTTTTTTGTTTTTTGTTTTTGTGTCACACCTCGCAGAGCTCAGGGGACCATATGGGATGCCGGGATTCAAACCACCGTCCTTCTGCATGCAAGACAAATGCCCTACCTCCATGCTATCTCTCCGGCCTGTAAGTTTTCTTCGTGTTTGTGTGTGTGTGGTTTTTTTGGGCCACAGGCAGTGATGCTCAGGGATTACTCCTGGTAATGCGCTCAGAAATTGCTCCTGGCTTGGGGGACAATATGGGGGGATCGAACCGCAGTCCGTCCTATGTAGCGCTTGCAAGGCAGACACCTTAATGCTAGCGCCACCATTCCGGCCCCATGGTTAAGTTTTTTCATTTGCGAAGGTGATCCCTGAACTGCCCAGATACACTTAAATGTGGATGATTTTTTAGTTGCTATTGTTTTGTGTTCTGGGATTACTCCTGACTCTGCACTCCATGATCACGCCTGATGGGGCTCCAGGTTGACATATCGAAACTGTGTTGATGTACACAAGATACATGCACGCCCTGATGCAGTATCTGCCTGTTCCTATGTGGACTTATAAACAGAACAAGAGTCAAGGATTTAGTTAATTGGAAAAGTATTGGACTTAGATGTGTGAGCTCCTATTCAATCATTAAAATGTTAATATATAAGACATGTGTGGGGGCTGGAGTGATAGCACAGCAGTAAGGTGTTTGCCTTACATGCAACAGACCCGGGATAGACCAGGTTTGATCCCCAGTACCCTTATGCCCCCGCAAGCCTGTCAGGGGTGAATTCTGATTGCAGAGGCAGGAGAAACCCCTGAGTGCCACCGGGTGTGGCCCAAAAACCAATCAATAAATAAATAAAGTTTAAAATAAAAAAAAAGAATGACATGGGGCCAGAGAGATAGCCTGGAGGTAGGGCATTTGCCTTCCATGCAGAAGAACAGTGGTTCAAATCCCAACAACCCATATTGTCCCATGAGCCTGTGATTTCTGAGCAGAGAGCCAGGAGTAACCCCTGAGTGCTGCCGGGTGTGACCCCAAAACAGAACAAAACAAAAACAAACAAAAGAATGACATGCAGGGGACAAAGTAATAGCATAGCAGTAGGGCATTTACCTTGCACACCTCCAACCCAGGATTGACGAGGATTAAATCTCCAACAACCCATATGGTTCCTGGAGCCTGTCAGGAGTGACTTCTGAGCACAGAACCAAGACTAACCATTGAGCACAGCTGGATGTGGCCCAAGATTTCAAAAATAAAAAGGAGCCAGAGCTATAGAGCAGTGGTAGGGCATTTACCTTGCATGCAGACGACCCAACATGAACCTGGGTTCAGTCCCTGGCATACCATATGGTTCCCTGAGCCTGCCAGGAGTGATTTGTGAGCACAGAGCCAGGAGTAACCCCTGAGCGTGCTGGGAGTGGCCCAAAAACAAAAACAAAAAAAAGTATGCAATGTGAAGCATTCCATGCATATTATTTTTTAATTGTTAAATGGCAGGACTGAAGCAATAGGTAAAGTTGCTTGTCTTGCAAGTAGATTGCGAGTTCTATTCCAGACATCCTATATGGTCCCCTAAGTACCACCAGGAGGGCTGGAGAGATAGCACAACAGTAGGGTATTTATTTGCCTTGCAAGCTTGCTGACCCAGAACCAATGTATCCCATCTGGTCCCCCGTGTCTGCCAGGAGCGATTTCTGAGCACAGAGCCAGAGGTAACCCCTGAGTGCTGCCGGGAATGGCCCTAAAACCATACACAAACACACAAAGTGCATTCAGGATTAATTCCAGAATGCAGTTAGGAATAAACCCTCAGCTTTGCTGGGTGTAGCTCCAAAAATCAAAAAAAACTGAAAAGGAGCCGGGAAGGTGACATTAGAAGTAAGGTGTCTGCCTTGCAAGAGCTAGCCAAGGAAGGACCGTGGTTCGATCCCCTGACGTCCCATATGGTCCCCCCAGGCCAGGGGCAATTTCTGAGCGCTTAGCCAGGAGTAACCCTGAGCATCAAACGGGTGTAGCCGGAAAAAACAAACTGAAAAGGAAAAATTTATGTCCATGGGGGCCAAAGTGATAGCACAGTGGCAGGGCATTTGTCTTTCATGAGACCAAACACAGGACAGACCCGGTTTGAATCCTGGCATCCCATATAGTCCCCTGAGCCTACCAGGAGCAATATCTGAGTGCAGAGCCAGGAGTAACCCGAGAGTGGCTGGGTGTAGCCCATAATCCCCCCCAAAAAATGTTATTTTAAAATCCATATTTAGGTTTGAATACAGACACATATAGAAAAATCTAAGTGATTTCTATTAAAAGGGTAAGCATGGGCCAAAGAGACAGCACAGCAGGGAGGGTGTTTGCCTAGCACGCAACAGACTGGGGTTCTTATCTCTTCCCTCCCCGACATATGATTCTCAACCCCACCAGGACTGATCCCTGAGCAACAGAATCTAGAATAAACTTAAACAGAGCTAGTGTGGCCAAAACAGACATTAAAAAAATAATACCAACGAAAGGCCATAGTGATATCACAGTGGTAGGGCATTTGCCTTGCACAATGCCAACCCAGGATGGACCCTGGTTCTGTCCTCAGCATCCCATAAGGTCCCCCAAGCCTGCCAGGAGCAAATTCTGAGTGCAGAGCCAGAAGTAACCGAGTGAGGCCCAAAAACAAATAAAACAATGAGATATTACAAAGGTGAAGGGACTTGCCCAGAATGTGGTTACAGCCATGAGCTATGGTTCATATCCTGTCTAGTCCATTCAGAGTGCTGACAGGTAAGTGTGGCTTAACATCCCCAATGCTGAGGGCCATATAGACTCAGTACAATAGCAGGGCTCTTACCTTGCACACACAACTGATCCAGGTTTGATCTCTGGCACCCCATACAGACCCAAGCCTAGAGTGATCCCTCAGCACAGAGCCAAGAGTAAGCCCTGAGCAAAGCTATTTTTGCCCCCTCCTTTATTTTTCTTTTAATTTTATTTATATCCTCCAGACAGGGTCTCTCATCTTTTTCACAGAACCTTAAAACTTGGGGTTTGGTGTTTGTTTTTTTTTTGATTTTGGGTCATACTCAGCAGCGCTCAGGGGTTACTCCTGGCTCTATGCTCAGAAATCGCTCCTGGCAGGCTTAGGGGACCATATGGGATGCCGGGATTCAAACCACCATCCTAGTGCATGCAAGGCAAACACCCTGCCTTCATGCTATCTCTTCGGGCCCTTGTTTTTTTAACTTGAGTGATTGATTAGTTTTTGGACCTTACCCAGTGGCACTAAGGATATTCCTGGCTCTGAGCTCAGAAATCGGCCCCACTCCCGCACTCCCAGATCTGTTAAACACAAGGCAAATGCCCTAGAGTTTTGCTATCTCTCTGGCCCTTCTTTTATTTGATTTTGTTTTGGGGCCCACCCAGTGATGCTCAGAAGTTACTCCTGGCATGCACGCTGCTAACCCAGGACAGACCTCCCGGCATCCCATTTGGTCCCCCGAGCCAGGAGCAATTTCTGAGCACATAGACAGGAGTAAAACCTGAGTGTCGGGCCTGGAGAGATAGCACAGCGGCGTTTATCTTGCAAGCAGCGATCCAGGACCAAAGGTGGTTGGTTCGAATCCCGGTGTCCCATATGGTCCCCCGTGCCTGCCAGGAGCCATATAATATAATCTACTCCTGGGTTAACCATCAGAAATTAAAGTTTATGGGCCTGGAGAGATAGCATAGCGGCGTTTGCCTTGCAAGCAGCCGATCCAGGACCAAAAGTGGCTGGTTCGAATCCGGGTGTCCCATATGGTCCCCCGTGCCTGATAGGAACTATTTCTGAGCAGACATCCAGGAGTAACCCCTGAGCAACGCCGGGTGTGACCAAAAAAAAAAAAAAAAAATTAAAGTTTATGTTCAAATAAATATTATGTATTACAGAACATCTATCCCTAATTCTAAAACACTGATACAACTCAAACATCCTTAGAAGGGTGCGTATAAACTCTAGTACAGCCACACAAGGAATAAACTCAAAAAGTAAAAGGACAGAGGCCAACCCATGAAGGGTGGTGATTCGAATCCCATCATCCCATATGGTTCCGAGCCTGCCATAGGCGATTTCTGAGTCAGAGTCAGGAGTAACCCCTGAGCATAGCCAGGTGTTACCCAAACTCCCCCCACCCAAATTTAAAAGGACAGGGCCAGAGTGGTGGCACAAGTGGTAGAGTTTTTGCCTTGCACTCATTAGAGCGGACTGTGGTTCGATCCCCAGTGTCCCATATGGTCCCCCAAGCCAGGATCGATTTCTGGGCACATAGCCAGGAGTAACCCCTAAGTGCCACCGTGTGTGGCTAGAAACAAAACAAAACAAAAAACTTCTGAGAGCCACTGCCAAGGAGCATGACCTATGAGGAAGGAGCACATTGTGAGCATCAATCAGATCAACCCCTGCCAAGGACACGTGCAAGCACCACAACCTGATGTGTGACCCACACACACACCAGTGAGCACAACTAAAACTGCCAGTTGTGGGAGCCAGAACGGTGGTGCAAGCGGTAGGGCATTTGCCTTGCAAGCGCTACCTAGGACAATGGACCTCAATTCCCCAGAGTCCCATATGATCCCCCAAGTCAGGAGCAATTTCTGAGTGCATAGCCGGGAGTAACCCTGGAGCATCACTGGGTGCGGCTGAAAAACAAAAACAAAAAGACCCTGCCACCTGTGTGCACTAGCCGTGCACAAGGCAGACGTAGGTATCCTCAGAACTCCTTAGTAGGGCATAAACATATTTATCACTAACTCTCTATCCTGAGCTTAAGCTCTGCCCCTCAATGTGTATAGAAGAAAAAACAAATTAGTGCTTTCCTGGGATAATAATCAATGTTTTAAAGTTGAAGTTGAAGGCTAGAGTAATGACACAGCAGTAGAGCAGGCTGGGGGGACCATATGGAATGCTGGGATTCGAACCAGAGTCCATCCAGTATTGGCCGACTACAAGGCAAATGCCTTACCGCTGTGCTCTTGCCCCAGCCCCAACACAAGTGATTTTTTTTTTTTTTGGTTTTTGGGCCACACCCATTTGATGCTCAGGGGTTACTTCTGGCTAAGGGTTCAGAAATTGTCCCCTGGCTTTCAGAAATTGCCCCTGGCTTGGGGGGACCATATGGGTAGCCGGGGGATCAACCATCAAGTCCTTCCTTGGCTAGCGCTTGCAAGGCAGACACCTTACCTCTAGCGCCACCTCACCAGGCCCCACAAGTGATTTTTTTTTTTTTTTTTTTTTTTGGTTTTTGGGTCACACCTGGCAGTGCTCAGGGGTTATTCCTGGCTCCAGGCTCAGAAATTGCTCCTGGCAGGCACAGGGGACCATATGGGGCGCCGGGATTCGAACCGATGACCTCCTGCATGAAAGGCAAACGCCTTACCTCCATGCTATCTCTCCGGCCCCCCCCACAAGTGATTTTTAAGAATCTTAGCTTGATAGGATTTTAAGAAATGAAAAATCCATGGTGCCGGGAAGGTGGCGATAGAGTTAAGGTGTCTGCCTTGCAAGCGCTAGCGTAGGACGGACCGCGGTTAGATCCCACCAGTGCCCATATGGTTCCCCCAAGCCAGGGGCGATTTCTGAGTGCATAGCCAGGAGTAATCCCTGAGCGTCAAACGGTGTGGCCCAAAAACAGAGGGGAGGGGGAGGGGGAGGGAGAGGGAGAGGGAAAGGGAGAGGGAGAGGGAGGGAGGGAGAGGGAGAGGGAGGGAGGGAGAGGGAGAGGGAGGGAGGGAGGGAGGGAGAGAGAGAGAGAGAGAGAGAGAGAGAGAGAGAGAGAGAGAGAGAGAGAGAGAGAAGAAAAATCTTTCCAAAAAACAGACTGAATTCCAAGGAATGTGGTAAATCTTGACATCTACAGCTTCTTTTAGGAACATTAGAGCACAATTTTAAAATTCAATGACTAATTAAATTATAGTTGTGGTGTTGCCAGAGATACATCTGCAATGGTGATGGGATAATTGTTGAAATACTGTATGAGTGAAGCTCCATCCTGAATAACTTTGTATCTCACTGTATTCAATTAAAATATATTCATAAAATATGTCATGTACCAAAAAAAAAAAAAAAAGAAAAAGAAAAAAAAAGATCCTAGGGGCTAAAGAGATAGCATGGAAGTAAGGCGTTTGCCTTTCATGCAGAAGGTCATTGGTTCAAATCCCGGCATCCCACATGGTCCTCCGAGTCTGCCAGGTGCAGGTGCAATTTCTGAGCATGGAGCCAGAAGTAACTTCTGAGCACTGCCGGGTGTAACCCAAAAACAAAAACAAAAAATGTCATGTTCATAACTTGGTTAATCATGAAATAGGAAGTGGATTATAGGGTTTCCCTACGTTGTACATTTACTGACAGAAATAGACATTTGTGGGGCCAGAGCGGTGGCACAGCAGAAGGGTCTGCCTTGCATGTGCAAGGACTGCAGTTCGATCCTTGGGCATCGCATATGGTCCCCCAAGCCAGGAGAGATTTCTGAGCACATAGCCAGGAATAACCCCTGAGCATCACTGGGTGTAGCCCAAAAACAAAACAAAACAAAACAAAACTGTAGACATTTGAACTGGATGTGTGGGTGTTAGAACTTTGTATAATGCGGGGCCAGAGAGAGATCTAACAGCGGTAGGGTGTTGCCTTGTAAGCAGCCAATCCAGGATGGACAGTGGTTCAAATCCCAGCATTGCATATGGTCCCCTGTGCCTACCAGGAGCGATTTCTGCGCGCAGAGCCAGGAACATCAGAGTATAGTGAGGTGTGACCCAAAAAAAAAATTTTGAGAAAAAAGAATTTTGGGCCCGGAGAGATAGCACAGCGGCGTTTGCCTTGCAAAGCAGCCGATCCAGGACCAAAGGTGGTTGGTTTGAATCCCGGTGTCCCATATGGTCCCCCATGCCTGCCAGGAGCGATTTCTGAGCAGCCAGGAGTAACCCCTGAGCATCGCCGGGTGTGACCCAAAAAAACAACAACAACAACAACAAAAAAAAAAAAAAGAAAGAAAGAAAAAAGAATTTTGGGGCGGGGAAAAAAAAGAATTTTATATAATGAAATTGAAATTCTAGATTGAATATCACTGAAAATAATGGTGCCTCAATTAAAACTGAAAAAATTACTTTAAAAAAAAAAAACACAGAGAAAGGCTGGGGCCGGAGAGATAGCATGGAGGCAGGGCATTTGCCTTTCATGCAGAAGGACGGTGGTTCGAATCCCAGCATCCCATATGGTCGTGTGTCCCGTCCCCCCCCCCCCCCCGCGAGTCTGCCAGGAGCGATTTCTGAGCTTAGAGCCAGGAGTAACCCCTGAGTACTGCCAGATGTGACCCAAAAACAAAAACTAAAAACAGAAAGGCAGGAGCAGTGGCACAGTGGTAGGGTGTTTGCCTTGCATGCAGCTGACCTAGGACAGACCAGAGTTCGATCCCCTAGCATCCCATACGGTCCCTTAAGCCAGGAGCAATTTCGGACTGCATAGCCAAAAGTAACCCGAGTGTCACTGGGTGTGTCGTTTCCCCCCCCCCCCAAAAAAAAGAACTTCTGCATATATCGACAATGGCTAGAAGAAAATTCTCACTTATAATAGGAAAAAAAAAATCTTGGTGTTTGGAGTCTATACAAGTGGTGCTCAGTAATCACTTCTGGCTCAGAGGACAAAATGGGGTGCCAGGGATCGAACCCAAGTTTGCTGTGTGCAAGGCAAGGATGTGGTACTATCTCTCTGACTCCCAAATAAAAATATCTTGGGAATTTGGGGCAGGAGTGATAGCACTACAAGTAGGGATTTTGCCTTGCACGTGGCCACCCAGGACAGACCTAGGTTCAATATTCAGCAACCCATAGGGTCCCCATACACAGTCTGCCTGGGTATTGTCCAAAACAAAGAGGTCTAATCAAATTAGAGATAACCAGGGGTGGCGAACAAGTTCGACACAAAGAGCCAAAATTTTAAACTGTGAGTCAGAGAGCCACACCATGCAGTGACCTGCCAAAACAGACAAACACTCACACAAAAGCATATAATTTTAACAATAATATATTAAACACGGGGCCGGAGAGATAGCACTGTGGCATTTGCCTTGCAAGCAGCCGTCCGAGGACCAAAGGTGGTTGGTTCAAATCCCGGCGTCCCATATGGTCCCCTGTGCCTGCCTGGAGCTATTCCTCAGCAGATAGTCAGGAGTAACCCCTGAGCACCGCCAGGTGTGGCCCAACCCCCCTCCAAAATATATATATTAAACACATATTGCATTTTGCCATTTTGAGTGAGGGTAAAAATCCTGTTCGCCACCCCTGAATAAACCCATATACTCACTCTTATATTAAACATGACAAGCGTTGGGCCGGAGAGATAGCATGGAGGTAAGGCGTTTGCCTCTCATGCAGGAGGTCATCGGTTCGAATCCCGGCGTCCCATATATGGTCCTCCCGTGCCTGCCAGGAGCAATTTCTGAGCCTGGAGCCAGGAATAACCCCTGAGCACTGCCGGGTGTGACCCAAAAACCACAAAAAAAAAAAAAAAAAAAAAAAATTTAAACATGACAAGCGTTGTAACAGAAATTAAGGTTAATTTGTACTTACCTCTCTGCCTGTAAGAATGTGTCTTGCCAATTTCACTTTTGCAAAATTCCCCTTGCCGATTGTTTTCAACAGTCTGTAGTTTCCAATGTGGGGCTGTTCATCTGCACAGGAAGCTATAGAATTTCTACACCGAGCCCCTGAGCGCCCAGTGCGAGAGGTAACTTCTTGACGCCCATCTCCATGTGATGTGTGCTATAATGTAAAAGATACAAAGACAAAGAAATGAGAGGATACATGGGGCCGGAGCAGTGGCACAAACGGTAGGACATCTGCATTGACGCGATAACCTGGACGCAACGCAGTTCAATCCCCCAGTGTCCCAGATGGTCCCCTGAGCCCAGAGGGATTTCTGAGCACACAGCCAGGAGTAACCCCTGGTGTTAACCAAAACCCCCACCAAAGAAAGAGAAAGAGAAAGAGGAGGGGAGGGGAGGGGAGGGGAGGGGAGGGGAGGGGAGGGGAGGGGAGGGGAGGGGAGGGGAGGGGAGGGGAGGGGAGGGGAGGGGAGGGGAGGGGAGGGGAGAGGAGAGGAGAGGAGAGGAGAGGGAGGATGCACAATATTTGCCAAGTTTCTAGAGCTGCTTCTTGCAGAAACGAAAATCACCATTTGAATTTTTGGGGAGGCAGAGGATTTTGAGGTATACACCAGTGGCACTCAGAAATCACTCTTGGCTGATTCAGGGAACCATATAGGATGCCAGGGATCAAAGCCAGACCCGACCTAGGTCTGCCCCATGCAAGGCAAACGCCATCCTGCTGTGCTACCACTTCAGCCCCCTACTGTTTAAATTTTAATCTTAACACATCCTAGCACTTAATAAGTAAATACTTATTTGGGTTTTGTCCAGACCCAGTGGTGCTCAGGGATTGATTACCGTATTTTCCGGCATATAAAACGACCCCCTAATTTTGCAGTTAAAACATAGGTTTAGGCCTATATTTGCTGTATCAGACAGAACGTTCCTGCGCTGCATGTGTTCCTGTGCTCATGTACCACAGTGAGCCAATCACAACAAGCAAAGGTTCAAAGGTTATACTGTAATAGACTTCCCTCTCTGACTCTGGCCTATCTGAGTAGAATTTTTACAGTGTAGATTTGGATTCAGAACATTGTCTCATTTGCATGCATCAAAAGCCTGCTTGGATTGGCTGAGTTAGAGAGGCAGTCCGAGCAGCCTGGCAGTGACTGGTGCAGGATCAAGTTGGAAAATTCGTTTTGTGGCAATATTCAATTTTTTTTTTTTTTTTTTTTTTTTTTTTTTTTGTTTTTGGGCCACACCCGGTGACGCTCAGGGGTTACTTCTGGCTATGCGCTCAGAAGTCGCTCCTGCTTGGGGGACCATATGGGACGCCGGGGGATCGAACCGCGGTCCGTCTCCTAGGCTAGCGCAGGTAAGGCAGGCACCTTACCTCCAGCGCCACCGCCCGGCCCCAATATTCAATTTTTTTTAGTGGCATATTGAAACATTTTTCGGGATATACTCGGTGTATAAGACGACCCCCGATTTTCGGTTGACTTCTTTTTGTTTCAAAAGTCTTCTTATACGCCGGAAAATACGGTACTGGTGGCTCGGCACTCAGGAAATCAATCCTGGCAGAGCTGGGGGTCTATAAGTAGTGGTGGAGATTGAACTCATGTCAGCTGTATGGAAATTAAACACTCTTATCTACTTTACTATCACTCTGACCATACATTCTAGCACTTTAAAGCAGCGTTTTTCAACCTTTTTGAGCAAAGGCACATTTTCATGAAAAAAAAAAAAATAATAATAATAATCACAAGGCACACCACCATTAGAAAATGCTAAAAAAGGGGCCGGCAAGGTGGCACTAGAGGTAAGGTGTCTGCTTTGCAAGCACTAGCCATGGAACGGACCCCGGTTCAATTCCCCAGCGTCCCATATGGTCCCCCCAAGCCAGGGGCAATTTCTGAGCACTTAGGCAGGAGTAACCCCTGAGCATTAAATGGGTGTGCCCCCCCCAAAAAAAAAGAAAGAAAGAAAAATAAAATGTTAAAAAAGGTGGCCGGAGAGATAGCATGGAGGTAGGGTGTTTGCCTTGCAAGCAGGACAGTGGGTTGAATTCCAGCATCCCATATGGTCCCTTGAGCCTGCTAGGAGCGATTTCTGAGCACAGAGCCAGGAGTAAACCCTGAGTGCTACTGGGGGAGAAGGGAGGGAGGAAGGGAGGGAGGGAAGAAAGGAGGGAAGGAGGGAGGGAGTTAAAAAAGGAGGTAAGGCATTTATTTGCCTTGCATGCAGAAGGATGGTTGTTCGAATTCCAGTATCCCAAGCCTGCTAGGAGCGATTTCTGAGTATAGAGCCAAGAGTGGCCCCTGAGCGCTGCCAGGTGTGACTCAAAAAACAAAAAAAAAAAAAAGTTAGGGGCCTGAGCAGTGGTGCAGCAGTAGGGCATTTGCCTTGCATGCACTAACCTAGAATGGACCATGATTCGAATCCCCGGTGTCCCATATGTTCCCCCAACCCAGGAGCGATTTCTGAGCACATAGCCAGGTATAAACCCTGAGCCCAAAAAAAAAAAACAAAAAAATTTAGATGGGGTCAAAGAGATAGTACTGTGGGTTTCTATACAGTGGGTTTCTATCCCAGCATCCCATGTGGTGCCCTGAATACCGTCAGGAAGAATGCCTGAGCCTACAGAGCCAGGATTAAGTAATCCCTGAGCCCAAAGCAAAAAACAAAACAAATTAGTACTTGTAGTCTAATGAAAAAAGAACTCAATATAAAGCTTCATAAAGTTAAAACAAATCACATAGGCCTTGAACAGTAGTATTAAGTAAAAAGTAGTAAATTACAACAGATGTGTACAATTCTTTTGTTTGTTTGTTTGTTTTTGGGTCACACCCATTGGAGCTCAGGAGTTAATCCTGGTTCTGCACTTAGAAATAGTTCCTAGGGCCCTTCATGCAGATCATTGGTTCGAATCCCGGCGCCCCATATGGTCCCCCGTGCCTGCCAGGAGCAATTTCTGAGCACGGAGCCAGGAATAACCCCTGAGCACTGCCGGCTGTGACCCAAAAACCACCAAAAAAAAAAAAAAAAAAAGAAAAAGAAAAAGAAATAGTTCCTAGCAGTCTTATGGGATGTGCCATTCGGCTTGCATGCAGGGCAAACACCCTACCACTGTGCTATCTCTCCAACCCCTTTTTTGGCAGTGCTCAGGGTTTGCTCCTGGCAGGCTCAGGGGATCCTATGGAATGCCAGTGACTGAACCATGGTCAACTGTATACAATGCAAGCACCCTATCCACTGTGTTTTTTGTTTGTTTGTTTGTTTTTGCTCTGGCCCCAAATGTATACGATTCTTTTTTGTCGTTGTTGTTTTTTTTTTTTGGTTTTTGGGCCACACCCAGCCATGTGCAGGGGTTACTCCTGGCTGTCTGCTCAGAAATAGCTCCTGGCAGGCACGGGGGGGGGGGGGGGGGGGGGTGTGGGGGGGGTGGGGGACACACGACCATATGGGACACCGGGATTCGAACCAACCACCTTTGGTCCTGGATCAGCTGCTGTGCTATCTCTCCGGGCCCTCTTTGCTTATTCTTACCTTGCTTAACTTTTGCCTGTTTGAGGCTTCCCTTGGTATCTCCTTAGGCAGGTATTATTTTTATGAATGGATGGACTTAAAGATCTTGTTTAAAAGAAGATTGCAGGAGATAGCACAGCAGCAGGGTGTCCCGGATTGGCTGCTTGCAAGGAAAACGCTGCTGTACTATCTCTCCGGGCCCAAATGTATACAATTCTTTATGTTCAAGTATCCATACCTGGTGTTTGGCCCCAGTATGCCACACCACTGCTTCCCCATCAAGCCTGCCAGCTCTACTGTACGTAAGTCTCACTCGGCCCTCAACTTTTAACTGACGTTCTTTTTTTTTTTAAATCCTGGAAAATTTTACCTTTTTTCTCTTCATTTCTAGCTGAGACTTAAAAAATATAACCTACTTTGTCATACAAACATAAGGAAACAAACAAAAATGTACTCTAAAGTAAAAGAATTTGTGCCACGGACTGTGGAGATGATTCAAGGAGCTGGAACACCTCATTTGCAAGCAGGAAATGGTTCAATATCCAGTACCACTTGGGTCCCTCAAGTAGCACTGATGTGATTCAAAATCTTAGGAATCTTTTCTTGGAAGTCTTTAGGCCACATCCTAAAGAAGTACTCCTGGCTGGGCACTCAGGAATTACACCTAGCAGACTCAGATGTGACCCAAAGGGGGGGAAAAAAAGAGATCATGACAAAGAGGTAAGAGACACGCAAGGAATGCCTCATCTCTGTAAACTACTACTCCAGTGGTCCTCAAACTACGGCCGTGAGCCTCATATTGTATTTGTTCCCATTTTGTTTCTTCACGACAAAATAAGATATATGCAGTGTGCATAGGAATTTGTTCATAGTTTTTGTTTTTACTATAGTCCAGCCTTCCAATGATCTGAGAGAGAGTGAACTGAACCCCTGTTTAAAAAGTCTGAGGACCACTGGCATTTTTTATAAATGTGGTACCTGGGGAACAAAGAAGATAATAACTCATCCAGTCATACAACCAAATGTTATTCAGATTATAACCTGTGTTCCTCCCCCCCTTTTTTTTGCCACACCCAGCAGCGCTCAGTACTCCTGACTGCGCTCAGAAATTGCTCCTGGAAGGCTCAAGGAATCTACCCTGGTTGATCCTGGGTCAGCCACGTACAAGGCCAAAGGCCTACCACTGTGCTAATGCTAAGGCACCAGATTATAAATTCAAGTCACTATCCTTGTGACTTCAACACATGACCCCCAAATCTTCAATACACCAATTTAAGGTTCCACTCCATATGGGTACATTTGAATGCTAACTTCATGAGAAAGGGCACCAGGGCTCCTACCATGTGACTTCTGAGGCTACTATGGGCAGGCAGCTACTCTATCTTGTTTGATGAGACACGAAGCTACCTTGGAAAAAATAGTACTACACTGAGGCCTCCATACTAGAGAGGTCACAGGAGAGCCAGAAATGTAGCTCAGTACTACTTTGCAGGTTAGGCCCTGGTACAATCCCTGTTACTGCAAAAAGAGGAAAAATGTATAGTTCAGGAGGCCGGAGAGATAGCATGGAGGTAAGGCATTTGCCTTTCATGCAGGAGGTCATCGGTTCAAATCCCAGCGTCCCATATGGTCCCCCGTGCCTGCCAGGAGCAATTTCTGAGCCTGGAGCCAGGAATAACCCCTGAGCACTGCCGGGTGTGACCCAAAAACCACAAAAAAAAAAAAAAAAAAAAAAAAAAAATAAATATATATATATATATATATATATATATATATATATATAGTTCGGGAGAAAAGCTCAAAAAGCTTTGCATGCACCAGCACCACTTGGTCACCTGAGCAACCCCAAGAGCAACCCCTTATCTCTACTGCTACACCCCCCCCCAAATAATCCCCAGCAGAGCATGCCCTTTCCCACATACAGACAGGTATACAGCCCTAGAAGTTCAAGAGCAATCAAGAATGAACCTAATGGGCGCCAAGCACCAAGGTGACCATGATGGTGACCATGATGGTGCCCGGCACAACAGAAGTCCTACCCGCACTGTATCCTAAAGACCTATTACTGGCCCTTGGCCACATATCTCTAGGAGTAGCCCTGAGGCACCGAAGCACTACTTGGAAGCCTCCCACACACCACCAAAAAAGAACCTAAGTAATAAAAACAGATAAGGGGCAGGAGCAAAGTGATAGGGCTTCTGCCTTGCACTGTGCTAATGAAGCATGAACCACAGTTCAATTCCCCAGCGCCCCATATGGTCCCCCCAAAGATAAAAGATAAAAGAGGCTGCAACACATTACCATGGTGAGTGAAAGGTTCTTTATCACTGAATCTTTATCATCTTCTTTTTTTTTTTTTTTTTTTTTTTGGTTTTTGGGTCACATCCAGCAGCACTCCGGTGCTGTTCCTGGCTCTATGCTCAGGAACCCCACCCCCCCAGGCTGGGGAGGGGTGTGCCAGGATTTGAACCCTGTCCTTCTGCATGCAAGGCAAACACCCTGCTGCTGTGCTATCTCTCCTGCAATCTTCTTTTAAACAAGATCTTTAAGTCCATCCATTCATAAAAATAATACCTGCCTAAGGAGATACAAGAGAAGCCTCAAACAGGCAAAAGTTAAGCAAGGTAAGAATAAGTAAAGAGGGCCCGGAGAGATAGCACAGCGGTGTTTGCCTTGCAAGCAGCCGATCCAGGACCAAAGGTGGTTGGTTCGAATCCCGGTGTCCCATATGGTCCCCCGTGCCTGCCAGGAGTAACCCCTGAGCAACGCCAGGTGTGGCCCAAAAAAAACAAAAAAACAAAACAAAACAAAGAATAAGCAAAGAAAGGTGAGATAGCACATGAAAATATCACCAGAAACACACCTCAAAGGCCTCCAACAACAAAAAACAGGTCCCATATGGTTCCCCCCCAAGCTAGGGGCAATTTCTGGGCCCTTAGCCAGAAGTAACCCCAGAGCATCAAATGGGTGTGGTCCGAAAAACCAAAAAAAAAAAAAAAAAAAAAATCCTCTGGCCAGATACCAGATAAAACATTTCAGTCTAAAGGCACAGGCTAGGTTAGGAAATGACATCTACACCTTTCCAGGATTCTAGATTCTAGAATCTATTAGTCAATGAAGCCATAAAGATTCTGATTATAGGGATAGAAAGGCAGCTCAGGGGCTGGAGAGATAGTATAGCACAGGGTTTTTGCCTTGCACCAGCCGACCCAGGACAGACCTGAATTCGATTCCCGGCATTCCATATGGTTCCCAGAGCCTGCCAGGAGCGATTTCTGAGCGCGGACAGATAGCATGGAGTGTATTTGCCTTGTACGCATAAGGACAGTGGTTCGAATCCCAGCATCCCATATGGTCCCCTGAGCCTGCCAGGATCGATTTCTGGGCATAGAGCCAGGAGTAACCCTTGAGCGCTGCCAGGTGTGACCCAAAAACCAAAAAAAGGGGGGGAGCTCAACTGGGAACAAAGAAATGCCCTCGAGGGCACTTGCCTTGCATCTCCATCATCCCTTAAGGTCTCCAGGAGTTAATTCCTGAGCTTTGTGAGGAACCAGGAATAACTGGTTCCACATTTTGTGTGGCGTGTGGCGCTCTCCCCAAACAAGATACCTCAATAATATATCACATGGTTTGCATACAGTAGGCTGAGGTTTGAGCCCTAGAAAAACACTGACTCCCTTCCCTTCAAGAATCATCTCTGGATGGGGACCGGAGAGATAGCATGAAGGTAGGGCTGTTTGTCTTGCATGCAGAAGGATGATGGTTCGAATCCTGGAATCCCATATGGTCCGAGCCTGCCAGGAGCGATTTCTGAGCGTAGAGCCAGAGTAACCACTGAGCACTACGGGGTATGACCCCAAAAAAACAAACAAAAACAAACAACAAAGAATCACCTCTGGGGGTCGGAGCCAAAGCGCAGCAGTATGGTGTTTGCCTTGCATGCTGCTGATCCAGGACGAACCTTGGTTCGATCCCCAGCATCCCATATTGTCCCCAAGCCAGGAGGGATTTCTGAGTGAATAGCCAGGAGTGACCCCTGAGTGTCACCGGGTGTGGCCCTGAGTGTCACCGGGTGTGGCCATAAAAATAAAAAAAGAATCACAGGCCGGATAGATAACATGGAGGGAGTGTGTTTGCCTTGCATGCAGAAGGACAGTGGTTCAAATCCCGGCATCCCATATGGTCCCGAGCCTGCCAGGATCGATTTCTGGGCATAGAGCCAGGAGTAACCTCTGAGCACTGCCGGGTGTGACCCAAAAACCAAACAAAAAAAAAAAATCACCTCTGAGGGGCCAGAGAGATAGCACAGCGGTAGGGTGTTTGCCTTCCAAGCAGTCTATCCAGAACAGATGTGATTCGAATCCCAGCATCCCATATGGTCCCTAGAATCTGCCAGGAGTGATTTCTGAGGACCTCTGGGTGTGACTCAAGAACAAACAAAAAAAGAGCCCATTATCAGAGGCTAGAGGATGGCACAAAGGACTGAAGTGCATGTTTTGCCAAGGAAGCAGTGAGTTCAATTCCTGGCACCCATGCTCCCATGATGTGACCTCAAGATCCAAGCTGAGGGGCCGGGCAGTGGCGCTAGAGGTAAGGTGCCTGCCTTACCTGCGCTAGCCTTGGACGGATCGCGGTTCGATCCCCCGGCATCCCATATGGTCCCCCAAGCCAGGAGCGACTTCTGAGCTCATAGCCAGGAGTAACCCCTGAGCTTCACCGGGTGTGGCCCCCCCCCCAAAAAAAAAAAAACCAAAACAAAACAAACAAACAAAAAAAAAGATCCAAGCTGAATATAGCCCTGCGCACCACAAGGTATGGTCCCAAAACAAAACAAAAAATTTGAAGGGCCCACACATGGCAAGACACAGAGCTACTTATGCTCTGAGTCTACAACACCATGCTTCAGGGTCACTCGCCTGAAGGCCATGGTGGGAGGCCATGAGGTACCAGGGATCAAACCCAGGGATTCCATGAAAGCATGCACTCCATTCCTTTGAGCCTCTTCCTACCCAAAACCTACAATATTTAAAACCAAAACCTCCTGCCTAACTATAAATACAAACAAAAGACCTTTTGCTTTACTCAAACTTTTACTTTGAACACCAACTCTTCACTTAACCCACAGAAACAATGCCATCTAATCCACCTAAGATTATAAAATATAGGGGCCAGAGAGATAGCCCAGCTGTAGTGTGTTTGCCTTGCACGCCGACCAAGGACTACCTGGGTTTGATTCCCGGCATCCCATATGATCCCCAAAGGCTGCCAGGATCGATTTCTGAGCACTGCAAAGTGTGGCCCAAAAAACAAAAACAAAAATATAAAATGATTAAAAAAAATATGTAAGGCCCACTATGCTAAGCAGTTCAGGTAGCTACTGTTATTAAGAAGAAAAGTTGAAACAACTCCCAACCCCCAGAAAAAGTCTTTTTCTTCAAGATACAATTACTGACTGCCCTTTCAGTCACTTTGCATAGACAGGTGACCTCAAACCCCTTATAACTACTTCCATAGCCTGTCCAAGTACATTCTTTAAATGTTTCACTAAGATATCATTAAAACTGGGAGACTCCCAGTAAAGAGATTTGTTTTAGCCTTCAGGTTTGAATTTAAAATATAAGAGGGGGGCCCGGAGAGATAGCACAGCGGTGTTTGCCTTGCAAGCAGCCGATCCAGGACCAAAGGTGGTTGGTTCGAATCCCGGTGTCCCATATAGTCCCCTGTGCCTGCCAGGAGCTATTTCTGAGCAGACAGCCAGGAGTAACCCCTGAGCAACACCGGGTGTGGCCCAAAAACCAAAAAAAAAAAAAAAATAATAATAATAATAATAATAAAATAAGAGGGGAGCCAGAGAGATAGCATGGAGGCAGGGCGTTTGCCTTGCATACAGAAGAACGGTGGTTCGAATCCCCAAATCCCACATGGTCCCCTGAGCCTGCCAAGAGCAATTTCTGAGTGAAGATGTATACAGAAGGACTGGGTTCAATCCATAGCACTGCAAGGTTTCCTGAGCACCACTAGCTAAAGACACTAAAACAAAAATAATTTTCTGTTGCCTTTAAACCATCTATTAGGTGGTGCTGGAGCAATAGCACAGCAGGTAGCGTGTTTGCTTTGCATACAGTCAACCTGGGTTGGATCTCTGGCATCCCATATGGTCCCCCAGAGCCTGCCAGGAATAATCCCTGAGTGCCAGCCACTCAGTGACCCCCCCCACAAAAAAAGGTAGATAGCAAAGTGGTAGGGCATTTGCCTTGTATGCAACCAACCCAGGATGAACCTGGGTTTGATTCCTGGCATCCCATAGGGTCCCCCAAACCTGCCAGAAGCATTTCTTTTTTTTTTTTTTTTTGGTTTTTGGGTCACACCCGGTGATGCTCAGGGGCTGCACTCCTGGCTATGAGCTCAGAAATCGCTCCTGGCTTGGGGGACCATATGAGATGCCGGAGGGTTCATCCTAGGCTAGCACAGACGCCTTACTGCTAGTGCCACTGCTCCAAAGCCAAGATTAACCCCTCAATGCCCCTGGGTGTGGCCCAAAAAACAAAAAGAAAAAAAAGTATCTGATAGTACAATTTACCATGTTCAATCCCCAAGCACCATCAGGAGTAATTCCTGAGTGCAGAACCAGGAGTAACCCCTAAGCATCATCAGGAGTGGACTCCCCATTATCCACCCAAAAGAAAAATCAAAAAAGCAATTTGTTGGGGGCCAGAGCGATAGTATAGCAGGGTTGTACATACCATATGGTCCCCCAGCCCACAAAAAATAATCCCTGAATACCACCAGATGTGGTCCCAAAACCAAAAGCCAAAAGAAAAAAGAGAGAGAGATTGTTAAGGAGCTTGCCTTGTATGTGGCAGATGATGGTTCAATCCCTGGCACTAAATATGGTGCCCTAAGTACTGTCAGTAGTGAGTGACCCCTGAAGACAGAGATGGGAGTAAGTCTTACATACTTACAGATATGGCCCAAAAGACAAAAGACCAAAAAAAAAAAAAAAGGATTGGAGCAATAACACAGAGCTAGGGCGTTTGCCTTACACACAGCTGATCCAGGACAGACCTCAGTTAGATCCCCGGCATCCCATATTGTCCCCCAAGCCAGGAGGGATTTCTGAGCACATAGCCAGGAGTATCCCCTGAGTGTCACTGGGTGTGCTCCCACCCCTCAAAAAAGAGGAAGGTGCTGGAGAGATAATAATAAGAAGAGCCTGAACAATATTTTTACATTGGAATGCTTGGTACCTCTAGGAGAAACTCCTGAGTAAAAGCCAGTAGAAGCCTGAGAGCATCTGCTGGTGGTTCAAACCATACCCATTCCCCAACAGCTTAAAAAAAATTACACCTGTGAAGGGTCCAAGGATACCAGCAAGAAACCAAGTCAGTTCCATTCCTAGACTGAAAAAGGAAGTTCAGGAGCTAGTTCAAAGGCTGGAGAGATAGCATGAAGGTAGGACATTTGCCTGGCATGCAGAAGGGACAGTGGTTCGAATCCCGGCATCCCATACAGTTCTCAGAGTCTAACGGCTACCAGGAGCAATTTCTGAACGGAGAGCCAGGAGCATCCCCTGAGCATTGCTGGGTGTGACCTAAAAACCAAAAAAAAAAAGGGGGGGGGGCCTGAGAGATAGCATGGAGGTAGGGTGTTTGCCTTTTATGCAGAAGGGAGGTGGTTCGAATCACAGCATCCTGTATGGTCCCCCGAGCCTGCCAGGACTGATTTCTGAGCGTAGAGTCAGGAATAACCCCTGAGCGTTGCCGGGTGTGACCCCAAAAAAGTGGGAGGGGGGAGGGAGGGAGAGGAGAGAGAGAGAGAGAGAGAGAGAGAGAGAGAGAGAGAGAGAGAGATGGAGTCATACTTTCTCAACTTTGGTTGAGAGTCTCTCTGGTGGAGACTCAAGGGTTATTCCTGGCTCTGCATTCAGGAATTACTCCTGGTGGTTTGTGGGGTGCTAAGGATTAAACCCAGGTTGGCTGCAAACAAGACAAGCACCTTATCATTGTACCACAGTTCCAATCCCCTCAAAATTTAACTCTTTATTGAGGTATTGTGATATACACTATTCTCAATGATGGTTTCCCAAGTATGTAATTCAAACACACCCATCACCGAAGCCAAAACTTTGCTCCATGGCACCAACATGCCCCTACACAAAGCCCTGTGAGCCACTCCCCCAAATACCCTGGCCCATGCACCACTGCATTAATGAGCCCGACCAGGTCAGGTACACACAGCCAGGCCAAGTAACCCCTGTGTGTGTTTTGGTTTGGTTTGGTTTGGTTTTTGGGCCACACTCAGTGCTGCTCATGGGAATTACTCCTGGCTCTGAGCTCAGGGGTCATTCCTGGAGGTGCTGGGGACCATATGGGATGCCAGAGATTGAATCAGGGTCAGGTCAGCAGCATGCAAGGCAAACACCTTAATTACCTGCTGTGCTTTTTTTTTTCCTTCGTTTTTGGTTTTTGGGTCACATCTGATGGCACTCAGGGGCTACTACTGGCTCTGTGCTTAGAAATTGTATGGGGCCGGGCGGTGGCGCTGGAGGTAAGGTGCCTGCCTTGCCTGCGCTAGCCTAGGACGGACTGCAGTTCGATCCCCCGGCGCCCCATATGGTCCCCCAAGAAGCCAGGAGCAACTTCTGAGCGCATAGCCAGGAGTAACCCCTGAGCGTCACAGGGTGTGGCCCAAAAACCAAAAAAAAAAAAAAGAAATTGTTCCTGGGCCCGGAGAGATAGCACAGCAATGCTTGCCTTCCAAGCAGCCGATCCAGAACCTAAGGTGGTTGGTTCAAATCCTGGTGTCCCATATCCCCGTGCCTGCCAGGAGCTATTTCTGAGCAGACAGCCAGGAGTAACCCCTGAGCACCGCGGGGTGTGACCCAAAAACAAAAAAAAAAAAAAAAAAAAGAAATTGTTCCTGGCAGGCTCGGGAACTTGAACTCGGGTCCATCCTGGTTCAGCTGTGTTCAAGGTAAATGCCCTACTGCTGTGCTTTGCACTCAGAAATCACTCCTGGCAGGCTTGGGGGACCATATGGGATCCTGGGATTCGAACAAACATCGGTCCTACTTGGAAGGCAAAAAGTCCTACCGCTATCTCTCCAGCCCCTGAGATGATAGTTTTTAAGGTGTCTATCTTCATGCAACCAACCCCAACATATTCAAATCTAGTATTAAATATGGTCCCATGAGCACTACCAAGTGTAGCCCCCCAAAACAAAGACTCCTGTTAAAAAAATTTTTTAAGGGCTGGAGATAGCACAGCGGTAGGACTTTTGCCTTCCAAGCAGCTGACCCAGGACCGATGTTTGCCTTGCATGCAGCTGGTTTAAACAAACAGTGGTTCGAATCCTGGCATCCCATATGGCCCCCCATGCCTACGAGGAATAACCCCTGAGTGTCGCCAGGTGTGACCCAAAAACCAAAATAATAACAACAATAGTATTGAAAAATTTTTAAAAAATACTGAGGCTGGGCCCGGAGAGATGGCACAGCGGCGTTTTCCTTGCAAGCAGCCTATCCAGGACCAAAGGTAGTTGGTTCGAATCCCGGGGTCCCATATGGTCCCCCGTGCCTGTCAGGAGCTATTTCTGAGCAGACAGCCAGGAGTAACCCCTGAGCATTGCCAGGTGTGGCCCAAAATCCAAAAAAAAAAAAAAAAATCCTGAGGCCATAAAAAAAGACTTATTCCATTCCTATGCTTTTAAAGAAAACAAGGACTGGAGAGAGAGTACATCAGGAAAAAGGCACTAGCCTTGCATTCGACTGACCCAGTTATCACTTGCAGCCTCCCCCAAGCACCACTAGGAGTGAATCCTGTGCACAGAGCCAGGAATAACCCCATAACCCAAGCAGTGCCAGGTGTGGCCAAAAAATAAAGAAAAAATAAAACATTCTATTCTTTTTTTTGTTTTTTTTTTGGGGCCACACCCGTTTGACGCTCAGGGGTTACTCCTGGCTATGCACTCAGAAATCGCCCCTGGCTTGGGGGGACCATATGGGACGCTCGGTCCGTCCTACGCTAGCGCTTGCAAGGCAGACACCTTACCTCTAGCGCCACCTTCCCGGCCCCTAAAACATTCTATTCTATAATGCTTTTAAAAATGAAAATTAGGGGGCTGGAGCGGTGGCGCAGCAGTAAGGCATCTGCCTTGCATGTGATAGCCTAGAAAGACCGTGGTTTGATCCCCCCGCATCCCATATGGTCCCCCAAGCCAGGAGGGATTTCTGGGCGTATAGCAAGCAGTAACCCCTGAGTGTCACCGGGTGTGGCCGGAAAAAAAACAAAAAATATAAATAAAAATTAGGGGGCTGGAGCAATAGCACAGTAGGCAAGGCCTTGCACTCAGTGAACCTGGAATGGACCCAGGTTCAATCCCTAGCATCCCATATGGTCCCCCAGACTGGTAGGAGCGATTTCTAAGCACAGAGCCAGGAATAACCCCAAAGCACCGCCAGGTGTGGCCCAAAAAGGAAGGAAGGAAGGGAGGGAGGGAGTGGAAAAGAAAAAAAAAAATTGGGGGCCTGACCCCAATTTAAATTGTCTTGCACATGGCCCATCAGGGTTTGATCCTATGAGGTCCCCGAGTCAGCCAGGAATAATTTCTGAGTTCAGAGCCAAGAGTAACCTGAGTGCTGCCAGGTGTGGCCCAAATTTCTCTCCCCCAAAAAATTAGGGACCAGAGAAAGGTCAAGGGCCTGGAGCAGAGGTGGGAGGCCCAGGTCCATTCAACATGACATGGTCCCCAGCTTCCCCAAGAGCAACCCCTTGAGCACTGACAAAATAAAAATATAGGGGCCGGAGAGATAGCATGGAGGTAAGGCGTTTGCCTCTCATGCAGGAGGTCATCGGTTCGAATCCCGGCGTCCCATGTATGGTCCTCCCGTGCCTGCCAGGAGCAATTTCTGAGCCTGGAGCCAGGAATAACCCCTGAGCACTGCCGGGTGTGACCCAAAAACCACAAAAAAAAAAAAAAAAAAAAAAAAATAAAAAATAAAAAATAAAAGTAGGGCAGGAAAGATGGCATAGCAGTAGGGTGTTTGCCTCGCATGTGGCCAACCTGAGACGGACCCAGGTTTAATTCCCAGCATCCCATATGGTCCCCTGAGCCTACCAGAAGAGAGCCAGGATTAAGTAATCCGAGTGCCGTGCCACCGGGTGTGCCCCTAAAAGCAAATAACAACAACAACAACAAAAGTAGGCACTTTTAGAAATGGGTTGTTTTGGGGGGATCACTCCGGGCGGTGCTCAGAAGTTATACTCCTGTCTCTGCCCTCAGAAATCACTCCTGGCAGGCACGGGGGACCATATGGGATGCCGGGATTTGAACCACCTTGAACCACCATCCGTCCTGAATCTGCTGCGTGCATGTGAAACGCCCTACCGCCTTGCTATCTCTCCGGCCCAGTCATTTTTTTTTTTTTTGTTTTTGGGGCCACACCCTTTTGATGCTCAGGGGTTACTCCTGGCTAAGCTCTCAGAAATCGCCCCTGGCTTGGGGGGACCATATGGGACGCCGGGGGATCGAACCGCGGTCCTTCCTTGGCTAGCGCTTGCAAGGCAGACACCTTACCTCTAGCGCCACCTCACCGACCCCGTCATTTCTAATTTTAAAAATTTACAACAGGACCGGAGCAAATAGCACAGATGTAAGGCGTTTATTTTGCACGCGGCCAAGACAGGATGAACCTGGTCAGGGATGTAGGTAAGTCGGAAGTACTGCCCTTGCCTTATATTTTTGAGGTCCTGAATCCCTGGCACTGCGATAGTAAAACTAAGAGAAAATAGGGGCTGGAGCTGGAGCAATAATAAAGCAGGTGGGTGTATGCCATGAACAAGACCAACTCGGGGGGGCCGGAGAGATAGCATGGAGGTAAGGCGTTTGCCTTTCATGCAGGAGGTCATCGGTTCAAATCCCGGAGCCCCATATGGTCCCCCGTGCCTGCCAGGAGCAATTTCTGAGCCTGGAGCCAGGAATAACCCCTGAGCACTGCCGGGTGTGACCCAAAAACCACAAAAAAAAAAAAAAAAAAAAAAAAAAAAAAAGACCAACTCGGGTTTGGGTGCCCAGCATCCCTTCCGATCCGAGCCTGCCAAGAGTGATCCCTGGGCACCATCAGGTGTGGGGAAAACACGGCCAAAAGTAACACATCAGCACACACTTTGCTGGTCCCACTCGACGGAAACTATCCAGTTCGGATGAGGGTGTTCAGTCAGGCGTGTGGCTCAGGGGGTAGACACCAGGAACATGTATGTGTAGTGTAGCCCTGCGTGCGATTTCCCTGAAAACCACCACACCCACGTCTCGAAGAACTTCAAGAAGCAGGTGCACAGATTTACGGGCGGGAGCCTGGGTCCGATCCTGGCACAGCCAGGTGGGACCGCAAACCCAACAATAACAATAACAATAACAACAACAACAACAACCACCCGGCGCGGAAGCACAGCCGCGAGGGCGTCTGCCTGGCTTGCTAATCACCGATCCGGGCTCGATCTCCGGCGATCCCGAAGGCCCCCCACGTCCGCCAGGAGTGCAGAATCTGGAGTCAGGCCCCAAAGGAATTCCCTGATGCCCCTGGCCTGCGGTGGGTCTCGGCGACCGGCCGGGCCGATCGGGGCCGGGTGTCGGGGTGTCGGGGACGCCCAGGGGCTCGTCGGCCGGGCCTTCCCCAGGACGGGAAGACGCCGAGCCCGGCCGCGCCCTCCTCCGAGGCGCCCACGTCGCCCGCGGCCACTCACGTTCTCGGCGTCGCGCTCGCTGACCGTGGGCAGCGGCGTCCGCGCGGACATCTTCCCGGCTCGGCCCGGGGCCTCCCGCGGCGTCTAGCAGCGCGCCCGGACGCGCGCCAAGCCCCGGCCCAGTCCGCGGCGCATGCTCCCCGGGCGGCACGGAGGCGAGGCGAGGCGAGGCGCGACCGGCCGACCCCGCGAGCCGCACGCCGCCGCCGCCGCCGCCCGCCTCAGCGGCCCGGCCTCCACTCGGCGCCACCCGCGGCCCCGGGCAAGGCGGACGAGGACGCGCGGCCGGCGCGGGAGCTGACTGGCCGGCGCGGGCCGGGGGCGCCCACCATGGGGCGGGCTGCGGGAGCGGCGCCTGCGCCCGGCGGCTCTTCCGCCTGCACCGGGCTCGCTCCGCACCGCCGCTCGCTCTCTCGCTCGCTCGCGCGCCCGCTGCTGCCGCCGCCGCCGCCGCCGTCCGGCACCGCCGCGCCTCACGGCCAAGATGGCCGCCCGCCGACTTCCGCCGCCGCCGCCGCCGCCGGAAGTGACGGGCCCGCCCGAGCGGCCAATCGGCGCGGCCGCGCTGTTGCTAGGGCGACTCGGCCCGGCGGGGCGGGGCGGGGCGGGGCGGGCGGGGCCTGGGGCCGGCTGAGCCCTCCCGCCGGAGACCTGGGCTCGCGGGCCGGCCTCTGAATAATGAAATGCTCATGACAATAATACTGATAAGGGCCGGAGAGGGCGTTTGCCTTGCCTGCACAGGACGGTGTTTTTGTGTGTTTCCTTCTTGCAGGTCGGTGGTTTGAATCCCGGCATCCCATAGGATCCCCCGATCCGCCAGGAGCGATTTCTGAGCGTAGACCAAGGAGGAACCCCTGATAATAATAATAATCTAATCGGGGCCTGAACGACAGCCCCTTAGGAAGGGCGTTGCCTTGCTTGGGCTCCCTCTCCAGCATCCCATAGGAGTGATTACTGAGCAGAGCCAGGAGGAACCCCTGACCACTGGGTATGGCCCCAAAACCAAAAATAAAATAAAATAAAATAGCGGTGACTCTCGCACCCCAGCTGCAGCTGCTGGGAAGCTGGCCAGAGGAGGCCCAGAGGACTCAGGAGCCCCAAGCACTTGATTCTTAGACCCCCATCCTGCAGTGCTGTAAAATACCCCACCCCTACTCTGGTCCCTGTCCACCCTGCACACCCTGGTCAGTGATCCGTGGGGTGCACTGGTGCTTTGTTCTTGCTGATGGCAACCTTGTGGGGATATCATACAAAAGCAAACACACCTCCTGTTCAATTTACAAACTTGACCCAACCTGCTGGGATCGGCAGGGCTCTTGGCCCCAGCACTTGCTCTGCAGGAGGCCTGGGTTTGAATCACAGGAGGACCAAGTCCACACAGGGAGTGACCCCTGAGCACGCAGCCAGATCGCTCTAGGTATGGCCCCACTGAGTTCCTGGTCGGTGTTTGTGAGACAGCAGCGGCATTCCCTGAGCGCTGGAGAAAGCCATGGGCTAGGAAGGCCCTTCTCTATCCATGGCCAGGAGTAATCCCCCAAACCCTCAAACTCGGAGTATTGCTGAGCGCTCCCAAAACAGGAAAACGTCCAATAAAATCAATGTACCCTTCTGTAAAATCACCCCACTCAAGTCCCACGCAAGTATCACCAACCCCAGGTGAAGGAGTCTAAAACAGAGTCACTGATGAAATAAAACAGACCTGGTTGAGGGTGAATCACAGATATTCTGGCAATCTTCTACCTTGTCTCAAGGGCAAGTTGTCTGCCAGAATGGTCGTTTTTATTGAATATAAAGACCACCCCCAGATGGGGGAGTAAGGACAGAGTAAGGACAGATAGCTCAGCCTATTCTGAGCCATCCCACCCAGGTTTACATGTAAGGCAATCTCTGTTTTGGGGTAAAATCAAGTTGTAAACAGATACAAAGGAACCAGGGATGACCTTTGTTTTGGGTAAATTAAGATGTAATCTAACACCTTTTTTTTTTTGTATCAGAGAAAGTTGGATTTCCCCTGAGTTGAATTAATTAAACTACAAAGAAAGTAAGCCCAGCATAGGCTGGGCAAGTGGTGGGGTTGTGAGCATACTGGTGCTGAATAAGCTGGACCACAGGTCGTCTTTTTTGTTGTTGTTGTTTTGTTTTGATTTTTGTTTTTTGGGTCACACCCAGCTGCGCTCAGGGGTTACTCCTAACTCTACACTCAGAAATCACTCCTGGCAGGCTTGGGGGACCATATGAGATGCCGGGATTCGAACCACCATCCTTCTGCATGCAAAGCAAACGCCCTACCTCCATGCTATCTCTCTGGCCTGACAACAGGTCTTCTAACAAGAGCAGATCATCAAGATGAGGTACCTAAGGAAAGGACTACCACCACATGGGGCCATGGGCTAGGCTCTGAGCGTCCCACACTGCTATGTGCTCTGGTCCCACAACACCCACCTCCCCTCCCCAGACAGCTGGAAAATGCCCTTAGGATCTATCCCAAGATTTCAGTGGGGAGAAGGCCAGTTGTTTCTCTCAAAGCTGCACATTCAGGGGTCAGAGTGGTGGCGTGGAACAGTAAGGTGTCTACCTTGCAGGCACTAGCCTAGGACAGACCGCAGTTTGATTCCCTGGTGTCCCATATGGTCCCCCAAGCCAGGAGTGATTTCTGAGCGCATAGCCAGGAGGAATGCTTGAGCATGACCAGGTGTGGCCCAAAATAAACAAAAAAACTGCATATTCAGACTGAGTCAGAAACCGCCTCGAGGTGGGAGCTGACCATGCTTAACCAGAACAGTTCTGGTTTCTATGAGGGTGAGGCTTTTAAAAAAGCAGTTGAGGGGCCTGAGTGGTGGTACAGTGGCAGGGCGTTTGTCTTGCATGCGCTGACCTAGGATGGACTGAGGTTCAATCCCCTGGCGTCCCATAGAGTCCCCCAAGCCAGGAGCGATTTCTGAGCGCATAGCCAAAAGTAACCTCTGAGTGTCACCGGTGTGCCCCCCCCCCCCCCCGCCATAAACAGAAGGTGGTTTAGGTGGGGCCGGGACTGGAGAAAGCACAGCACAGCTGTAGGATGTTTGCCTTGCACACAGCCAATTCAAGACCAAAGGTAACAGTTCAAATCCCAGCATCTCATACGGTCCCCCAAGCACAGTTTAGGGTCCTCGTGCACTTTATGACACCAGGGTGCACGAAAAGCAATGGAAACGGGTCACAGTGCTGACTTCAGCAGCACTTACACTAAAATTGGAATGATACAGAGATTAGCATGGCCCCTACACAAGGATAAAACTCAAGTTCATGAAGTATTCCCCCACTTTTTTTTTTTTTTTAAGAAAAATAGGGGCCAGAGCAGTAGCACAACGATAGGGTATTTGTCTTGCATGCAGCCAGCCCTGGACTAACCCTGGTTCGATTCCCAGCATCCCGTATGGTCTCCTGAGCCTGCTAGGAGCAATTTCTGAGTGCAGAGTCAGGTTTTCTCACAGCCAACTCAGGTTTTATGTCTGGCTCCCATATGGTTCCAACAAACCCCACCAGGAGTGACCCCTGAACACTGCTGAGTGTAGTCCAAGAAAACAAAAAGAGACTTGAAAACATTGAAAGCAAGGCAAGAGGTACATGCCACACATTAAAAGGGAGGGTGCAGGGGTCAGGGAGAGAGCACAGCAAGGGAGAAATCTTGCTTTGTATGTGACCAAACCATGTTCAATCTCCAGCACCCCACATGGTCCCTCAAGCACCACCAAGTCTGAAACATTCCCCCAAAATCGACAGTCCGTGGAATCCTGCTCTTTACCAGGATTGAGTGGCCCTACAGAATCCCTTTTGTCCACCCTGTGTCCTTTTTTTTTTTTTTTTTTTTTTTTTTTGGTTTTTGGGCCACACCCGGCGTTGCTCAGGGGTTACTCCTGGCTGTCTGCTCAGAAATAGCTCCTGGCAGGCACGGAGGACCATATGGGACACCGGGATTCGAACCAACCACCTTTGGTCCTGGATCGGCTGCTTGCAAGGCAAACGGCGCTGTGCTATCTCTCCGGGCCCCACCCTGTGTCCTTGACCCCCAAAGTCCACACGTCACTGCACACATCAGAGCAAAAGCAGGTGTGGAAATTGTCATGGGACCACTGGGGTCAGCATAATTCAGTCAAAGACCAGCACAGACTAGCTGTAGAAGATCCCTGGTCCTGGAGAAGCGAGAGGCAGGAAGCAGCTCCCTGCCCTCGAGGAGCCTCAGACATGCCTCAGACATGGGCTGGCCCAGCAGACCTCTGAGTCACCAGAGTCCCTTCGGGGCCTCCCTCTCAGCACCTCCTTTCATGCAAGTGGGGCAGACAGATGACTAGGAGTGCATCATGTGTCCACGAAGCAGATAGATAACTGTTGGGCTTGAAGGTGAGTCAGGAGGAGCTGGCCTCTAAGCAGAACACAGCAACTGATACCTAAAGCTGGTAGGCTTGTGGACCATAAACCCCCCAACTTCCTAAAGTGCCTTAAATAGAAACCTGGGGCTGGAGAGATAAAAGTGGGGAAGGCTTGGAGCCTGGAGAGATAGCACAGTGGCGCTTGCCTTGCAAGCAGCCGATCCAGGACCAAAGGTGGTTGGTTCGAATCCGGGTGTCCCATATGGTCCCCGGTGCCTGCCAGGAGCTATTTCTGAGCAGACAGCCAGGCACCACTGGGTGTGGCCCAAAAACCAAAAAAAAAAAAAAAAGTGGGGAAGGCACTTACCTTGCACACAGTCAACTAGGTTTTTCCCAGGCACCCCAGGTGGAGCCTTGCTAGGAGTAATCTCTGAGCACAGAGCCAAAGTAAATCCTGGGTGTGGCCCAAAAGCCAAAAAATAAAACCACCATAAACCTATGTGCACTCTACAAGTACATTGATGAAGAAAAAAAAAGTACATTGATAACTTATTTATAAATAAGCCATGGACCAGAGTGACAGCACAGTGGGTAGGGCATTTGCCTTGCATGACTTGGATTTGATCCTCAGCATCCCATATGATCCCCTGAGCCTGCCAGGAGTGATTTCTGAGTGTAGAGCCAGGAGTAACCCCTGAACACCTGCTGGGTGTGGCTCCTCCAAAAAATTGAAAGAACTGACTGTGGAGACACAGCACAACAAATAGGTTCTTGCCTTGCACATGGTTGGCCAGAGTTTAATTCCCCAGTTCCAGTATCCCATTTGAGCACCACAAGTTTTAATCCTTGAGCACAGAGCCAGAACTGAGCAATAAGTGTGGTCCAAAAAGTAAAAACAGGTGCTGGAGAGATAGCATGGAGGTAAGGTGTTTTGCCTTTCATGCAGAAGGTCAGTGGTTCAAATCCCGGCATCCCATATGGTCCCCCGAGCCTGCCAGAAGCCATTTCTGAACATAGAGCCAGGAGTAACCCAAGCGCCACCGGGTATGACCCAGAAACAAAAACAAACAAAACAAAAACAAAAAATTAACAAAAGTAAAGACAAAAGAATGGGACCAGAGAGATAGCATGGAGGTAAGGCGTTTGCCTTTTATGCAGAAGGTCATCGGTTTGAATCCCGGCATCCCATATGGTCCCCCGTGCCTTCCAGGAGCAATTTCTGAGCATGGAGCCAGGAATAACCCCTGAGCACTGCCGGGTGTGACCCATAAACCAAAGAAAAATTGAATAACAATAATAATTTGCTAGTCAAAGCTGTGGGATGTTGTGGAGGCAGCATCTAGGCAAAATTATGGCCTCTGCTGGGGACTCAGCTTACTCAGAGTGAGAGAGCTCTAGGATCTGACCTTGTTTCCATGGGTATCCCTTGGGATATATACCAAACAGTGGGACTGACTCTTGAGCACTGATGAGTATTGCCCCAAAATAGAACAAAAAAATATGGGGGCTGCCGGGCGGTGGCGCTAAAGGTAAGGTGCCTGCCTTGCCTGACGGACCGCGGTTCGATCCCCCGGTGTCCCATATGGTCCCCCAAGCCAGGAGCAACTTCTGAGCACATAGCCAGGAGTAACCCCTGAGCGTTACCGGGTGTGGCCCAAAAACAAAACAAAAAAAAATATATATGGGGGCTGAAAAGATAGCATGGAAGTATGGCACCTTCCTTGCACAGGTCTAACTGGCTGGATGTGGCCCTTCGAGCACCACCAGGAGGCCTGTGGCCTCCCACAAATGACAGTTTTATTCCTTAACCAGCTGCTTGGGAGCCGAAGGTACTTCTCTTGCATGGTTCAGTCTCTGCACTCATGGTCTTCCAAACACTCCAGGAATGAACCCTGTGTGTTCCTGGGAGTAGGCCCCCCACCAAGGCAAGAGTATGAAGTGGGATTAATGGGACTGGTCTGTTTCTGTCACTCAGTATATGCGCTGTTACTCAAAGGCTGGAATCAGCTTTGTTTTGCTTGAACCCAGCGGCGTTCAGGGATTACTCCTGGCTCTGTGCTCAGAAATCGCTCCTGGCAGGCTGGGGGGCCATATGGGTTGCTGGGTATGGAGCATGCAAGGCAAACGCCTTACTGCTGTGCTCTCTCCCTAGCACCCTGGAATCAGCTTTGAATGTACCATTTTGGATTGGTGTTGAAACCAGATGGTCCCACCTTCCAAGTGTGACGATTTCCCTCAGATTAAATACTCGGATGCAAGGGAAGTAGAGCGCTTATATTTTCCAGATCTCCTGGGAGGACTTGATTTAATAATAAAAAAAAATGTGCACATTGTGGGGCCAGAGCAATAGCACAGAGCCAGTAGTAACTCTTGAATGCAGCCAGGTGTGGTCCCCAAAACAAACTAAAGTGCCCTATGATTCAAACTCAACTATGAACAACTTCCTAACTGTGTATCTCAAAAAGTGGCTCAATTAAATAATTTTAACAATTTACTTTTAGGGGGCTGAGCAATAGCACAGCGGATAGGGCGATTGCTTTGCACATGTCAGACCTGGGTCAGATCCCCTGCATCCCATAGGGTCCCCTGAACTCCGAGTCTTCCAGGAGCCATTTCTGAGTAGAGCCAGGAGTAACCCCTGAACACCGCTGGGTGGGGCCCAGAAACA
Organism: Suncus etruscus; assembly: GCF_024139225.1. Classification (NCBI taxonomy): domain Eukaryota; kingdom Metazoa; phylum Chordata; class Mammalia; order Eulipotyphla; family Soricidae; genus Suncus; species Suncus etruscus. Next base: position 73,587,626 of record NC_064864.1, read on the forward strand.
AACAGATAAGAATTTTTGTTTTGTTTTTTGGGCCACACCCGTTCGATGCTCAGGGGTTACTCCCGGCTAAGCGCTCAGAAATTGCCCCTGGCTTGGGGGACCATATGGGACGCCAGGGAATCGAACCGCGGTCCTTCCTTGGCTAGCGCTTGCAAGGCAGACACCTTACCTCTAGCGCCACCTCGCTGGCTCCACAATTAAGAATTTATTTTAATTATAGATATAAAAGTATATATAAATCATATAAAAGGAGCACAGCAGGTAGGGTCTCCTACCTGCTCATCAGAAGTGATTCCTGACTGCAGAGCCGGAAGTAACCTTGGGTACTGCTGGGTGTGCCCCCCAAACCAAAAACTCTAACCTTAAACTAAAAAATCTTCATTTTCCCTACTTGATGCTGCTGTTGCCCCGGAAGGATTCCGGGCATGTGGTTTGGTCGGAATCTGCACCTTCTGCCGCCAGGGGTCGCTGCGGCGCCCCGCAGAGGCTGCATGTCTTGTTCAGTTGCACTCACCAGAGCTTTGTTTCAGTGAGGGTGTTCTTCGTTTTTGTTCTCCAGGCTCAGGGATCAGGGTTCATGCTTGGTAATTCAGCAAGGGGAAACTGTGGTGCCAGGGGTTAACTAGCGTCAGTGACATGCAAGGAGATTGCCTGGCTCCTGACTCCCTCTCCAGGTCTGTACATGTTGTCCAGGATCCAACACACAGATATGGTCTACCTCATCCCTGGCCCTTTGTTTTTGTTTTATGGGCCACACCCTGCAGTGTTCAAGGGTTACTCCTGGCTCTGCACTCGCACAGTGGTAGGGCGTTATGCTTTGTACGTGGCCGACCAGGGTTCAATTCAGTATCCCATATGGTCCCCCAAGCTTGCCAGGATTGATTTCTGAGCACAAGGCCAGGAGTAACCCCTGAGCACCGCTGGGTGTGGCCCAAAACAAAAACAGAAATCACTCCTGACAGCTTCAGGGTATCATATGGAATACCAGAGATCAAACCGAGTTGGCTGTATGCATGGCAAATGCCCTACCCACTATACTATAGCTCTGGCCCCTGAAAAACACTTTTTCAAAGCAATTAATGGAAGTAGGAGGCTGAATTTACTATCAGTCCAAAGTGTGATTAAGAAACTATGATATGGGCCCGGAGAGATAGCACAGCGGTGTTTGCCTTGCAAGCAGCCGATCCAGGACCAAAGGTGGTTGGTTCGAATCCCGGTGTCCCATATGGTCCCCCGTGCCTGCCAGGAGCTATTTCTGAGCAGACAGCCAGGAGTAACCCCTGAGCACCGCCGGGTGTGACCCAAAAACAAAAACAAAAACAAAAAAAAAAAAACTATGATATGGGGCCGGGAAGGTGGCGCTAGAGGTAAGGTGTCTGCCTTACAAGCGCGCCAAGGAAGGGACCGACCACGGTTCGATCCCCCGGCGTCCCATATGGTCCCCCCAAGCCAGGGGCGATTTCTGAGCACATAGCCAGGAGTAACCCCTGAGAGTCAAACGGATGTGGCCCAAAAACCAAAAAAAAAAAAAAAAGAAACTATGATATGGTGGGGCCGGGCGGTGGCGCTGGAGGTAAGGTGCCTGCCTTGCCTGCGCTAGCCTAGGACGGACCGCGGTTCAATCCCCCGGCGTCCCATATGGTCCCCTAAGAAGCCAGGAGCAACTTCTGAGCGCATAGCCAGGAGTAACCCCTGAGCGTCACAGGGTGTGGCCCAAAAACCAAAAAAAAAAAAAAAAGAAACTATGATATGGGCCGGAGCAGAGCAGTGACGCATGCTGTAGGGCATCTGCCTTGCTCTTGCTAACCTAGGACAGATTCGGTTCCCCCGGCATCCCAAGCCAGGAGCGATTTCTGAGTATAACAGGGTGTGGCCCAAAAGCAAAAAGAGAAATAGAGGGAGGGAGGGAGGAAGGAAGGAAGGAAGGAAGGAAGGAAGGAAGGAAGGAAGGAAGGAAGGAAGGAAGGAAGGAAGGAAGGAAGGAAGGAAGGAAGGAAGGAAGGAAGGAAGGAAGGAAAGGAGGGAGAGAAGGAAGAAATATGGTAAGATGGGGCTAGAAGGGGCCGGGTGGTGGCGCTAAAGGTAAGGTGCCTGCCTTGCCTGCGCTAGCCTTGAACGGACCGCGGTTCGATCCCCCGGTGTCCCATATGGTCCCCCAAGCCAGGAGCAACTTCTGAGCGCATAGCCAGGAGTAACCCCTGAGCGTTACCGGGTGTGGCCCAAAAACCAAAAAAAAAAAAAAAAAAGATGGGGCTAGAAGAGGTCTGCAACTTTTTTTTTGTGGGGGGGCTTGGGCCACACCCGGCGGTGCTCAGGGGTTACTCCTGGCTGTCTGCTCAGAAATAGCTCCTGGCAGGCACGGGGGACCATATGGGACATGGGGATTCGAACTAAACCACCTTTGGTCCTGGATCAGCTGCTTGCAAGGCAAATGCCACTGTGCTATCTCTCCAGGCCCGAGTCTGCAACATTTTTTGGGGGGGAGGGTTCACACCTGTCGGTGCTCAGGGGTTACCCCTAGCTCTGCGTTTAGAAATTGCTCCTGGTAGGTTCCAGGGACTACATGTGATGCTGGTATTTGAATCACCTTCCATCCTGGATCAGCTGCTTGCAAGGCAAACGCCCTACTGCTGTGCTATCTCTCTGGCACCTTTAAGACATTTAAAACAAATACAGTATTGCATACATTGTTTCTTATCAATGCTATATACAGAATTGTGCAATTAGCTGTGGATCTGAAGGGAAAAAAAACTTTTTCACCTATATGTAAAATATTTGTGCAAATTAATACCTGATTAAAATATTTACCTATTTAATGAGATTTTTGCTCCTGAACCTCAGTGCATAGTGTCTGCACATCAGAGCTGTAAGACATTATCTTCATGTTCACACAAGCTTGTAAGTTATCTGTGATGCATGATCGATGTTATGTTTGTTTGGGTTTTTTGGGGTCACACTGGGTAGCACTCAGGGGTTACTCCTGGTTCTATGCTCAGAAGGGTAAGTTCTTGCCTAACTTGAAATTGAATACCAAAAACAGACATTTGCTTATCCACAGACGACTAGACCAACTCCAACCTCCTGCCAAACAGCCATTGTACACATGGCTGAGGTCCTGACTTAACTTTCAAATACCACAGGGCAGTGGTTTGAATCTGGGCATCCCAGATGGTCCCCCGAGCTTGCCAGGAGCAACCCGAGCATTGCTGTGTGACTCCCAGAGAACTAAAAACCAAATACCAAACAGGCACGCGGAAAGACCTTGGGCCAGTCATGTCTATTACTGTATTTTCCGGCGTATAAGATGATGCCCTAATTTTGCAGTTAAAGCATAGGTTTAAGGCCTATATTCCCTGTATCAGAGAGAACGTTCCTGTGCTGCAACTGTATGCACCACAGTGAGCCAATCACAATAAGCAAAGGTCCAAAGGTTCTGTCAAGACTTCCTCTCTGACTCTGGCCCATTTGAGCAGGCTTTTTACAGTGTAGATTCGGGTCCAGAACATTGTCTAATTTGCATGCATCAAAAGCCTGCTTGGATTGGCTGAGTCAGAGAGGCGGTCCGAGCAGCCTGGCAGTGATTGGTGCAGAACATTGTCTCATTTGCATGCATCAAAAGCCTGCTTGGTTGGCTGAGTTAAGAGAGGCGTACAGGGCAGCCTGGCAGTGATTGGTACAGGATCAAGTTGGAAAATTCGTTTCGTGGCAATATTCAGACAATTTTCGTTTAGCGGCATATTGAAACATTTTCAGGATATACTCGGCGTATAAGACCCCCGATTTTCGGTTGACTTGTTTCAAAAGTCGTCTTATATGCCAGAAAATACGGTACTTAAGTTCAAGTCACGTGGCTGCATTCAAAACTCCTCTCCCAGGGACAGTCCAAACTTCCTACTACACAGCAGCCTAGGCCAACACCTAGCCATCTACTGCTATTGATGCTCATGATGCCTGGTCACTGCCAGGGGCTGCTGGACCATCCCTACCTGGAATCATTACATGGCTGTCTCCTATTGCTGGGTTGGAATGCTACTGGCAAGCTTTATCTGAAGGGGCAAAGGCCTGATATCACCACCAGGAACCATGGTACACTCCAGATGCCTTGAGAGCTGCTCTCCAACCAGGTACCCTTTGCTTATCCTTCTTGGTACATAGGCCACATCCAGCCATGCTCAAGGAACTTTTGAGTGCATGGAATAACAATCCAGGACAGACATGTGCAAGTAAATGCCCTACCATGTTTTGTCCCTCTGGCCTGAAAAGCCCTCCCCGCCTTTTTTTGCCATATGGAATACCAGGAATCCAGGTTATACTGTGCCAGCTGTATGCAAGGCAGATACCCTATTGCTGTGCTCTCTCTGGCCCCAAGGGTAGGTCATGTTACAGGGAAGCCTGACTCCATAGCCCAAATGAACATCCCTCCTAAAAAGATCACTTAAGAGACCCAATGGCAGGGGCTGGAGAAATAGCATGGAGGTAGGGCATTTATTTGCCTTGCATGCAGAAGGATGGTGGTTGGAATCCCGGCATCCCATTAAGGTCCCCCCTCCCATTGTTGGGTGTGACCCAAAAACCAGAAAGAAAAAAAAACCCTTCAAGTCCACAGAGCAGTGAAACTTCAGGAGTGTCATTTACACTGTGTACTTTCTCGATTTTCCCCTCTCCAAAAGGCCAGCCAGCTTGTTTCTCAGCTATCACTAATATCTCTCAGCCAGTATTCAGTGTACTGGAGCAGTGAGTGAGAGTAGATACAATCCCAAAAGATTTCAAGGTTCAAAGCACTGGGATCCCCTCTTGAACCTTTAGAACCCATAAAGCCAGTCAAGCGTAGCTACCCCCAAGTAAAAAAAAATCCAACCAGAAAGGTAAGTGCAGTGGTAGGGCATTTGCCTTGCATGAGGCCAACCCAGGACAAATGGTTCAATTCCCAGCACCCCATATGGTCACCCAAGCCTGCTAGGAGCGATTTCTGAGCACAGAACCATGAGTAACCCAAGCACCACTGGATGTGACCCCCCCCAAAAAAAAACCCCAACACATTGAATAAGTCCTTTTTCTTACATGTAAGTGGTATAAATGTCAACTTGGATATTTCATTCTCTACAAAAACCCAACAAATGTAAGAGAAACGCTGGTGAGTAGCTGGCAACTCAAAGAAACTATAAAACCAAAGTAGCAACTATAAATCAGAGCACATTTCAGCGGTCCAATCTTAGAAGATAGTAATTTGGGTTAATTTTAATATTAATTAAAGACAAAATATAATTGTAACATTGTTTTAATCAAGTAACGTAGCTGTTTGAAACAGGAAACTTGAAGGATTACTCTATCTCCTGTGAATAAAATCACGTAGGTTTGATTTCTGTTGGAAAGTTGGCACCAGACTAAACACTGGTTTAAGCCAAAATTTTCTCTTTAGTGCTTAGAACCCCTGAATGTTTCTTTCAATTAAAGAGAAATAAAAATATTTGTAACTGAACCTCATTAGCTTGACACTATGTTGAATCCAACTTGGCTAAATATAAATACGTCATTGGTATGTCACAAATTATCTGACTAATAAAAGCACACAGTCTATGACGAAGAATTTGAAAGCTTTTAAAGATTGGAGGTTGCAAAAACTTTTTCTTTGGTGTGACAAAGCACATTCCATCCAGGTATATGGCTCCTGCTTCACTTAGCCTATCAAAATCAAAAGGCGGCTAGAGACCCATTTTCTCTCTCCAGTTAGGAATCCTAGATTTTAAAATTATATCAAGCTAACAAGGTTTATTATATCAAATGCTTGTATAATTTCAATGTGAAAAAACTTTACATACATTTGTTAAGGTTTCATTATGATCTGTGAGATGGTCACAAATGAAGTCAGAGGTGAATGTTAACCCAGTGTTCTAAACAAAATAAAGCCCATGAATTCTTCACTCCACAACACTTTTTATGTTGAAGAGCAATATTTAAGAGTTTCTCAGGTAGAACCGGTATCCACCTGCATTCCCGTTGGTTTAACCAGGCAAGAAGTTTACACTGAAGACATTCCAAATCTCCCAAGCTCCAGAAGACTACTGGGTCAGGCCCTAGATGCCCACTGCATTCAGTGGCCCACCACACACTGCTTGGGCGCATGGCTATATTCAAGTGAAATAAAAAGACCCCAAGTCTTAGACCAAAGTATAGGCTCTGACTTTGAGACATGCTTTTAGCTTTTCTTAAATAAGACATTTTTGGGAAGAAAAAAACCCACAAACAACACAACACCCCCCTTTCGTTTGAGACATATTAACACTTATTTGGCAAGATAGTAACCCGATTGAATAAGTACAACCTATGTCTAAACGTAAAGGCATTAAGGAACAATCATATTAGAAGAAAATCCACAATGAACAAAAAAATACAGTATATCTAGACATCTTGAAATGGTGATTTAAACTAAGAGCAAAAGTTGAAATTTTAGGTGTCTTTTTTTGCTAACAAGTGCACCTTTTCCTGCTTCCCCAAATAAGTCAGATTATTTAATCATCTTCCAAAGTTTGAGTTTCCCCTAGTACAAAGCAACAGCTACATACACACAAAATGTTCATTTGTTACTGTAGTAATTCCCCTGGCTTATCCAACGTGCAATGTACAAAGACTATAATTTGGAGGCAAGTTTACACAACCCAAAAACAAACGAAAGAAAACCAAAAAAAACACAATTCAAGTTTTAAAACCTGCTCTTAAAATTCTTTATAGGACACTCAGGCCACTTTCACTTCTAAGATAAAGGTGTTGCACTGTCATCTGATTATCAGTCCACCTGGGCATGGTAACTCAAGATATCTTCCAAATGCCAAGGTGAGGACCAAAGATAAGACTTTATTTAAAAGAATTACTTTTTACTGGCTGAATAAGGTAATTAATTACAGCTAAGTTTTGTTTACATTCCGCTGAAGACCTCTTTGGAGTCTCAGCACCTAAAAACATCTAACAGGCTCCTAATCAGGTTAAATGATGGTGCAAAACATTTTAAAGGAGCCAATTATTTTAGCTTAAGTCATTCAGAGCCAAAAATCTGAAGAATGACCAAAATCAAATCTTTATTTCTTTTAAACTGTATAAATGTGATTGATCCAAAAGTGTCCACCACTAATTTTTCAGAAAGAAACATGCTATAAATAAGCAAACTACATCTGCTCACTTGTAATGTGTATGGACTCCCTAGATGTCTCATTGGGCTTAATATAGACCACTCACAGCAATACAATTTTAGTAGAAAGTGTAGCATGATGCTAAGCCATGTTAGCTTTTGCATATACATGTTGCACTTCTGGCTGATGATGCAGAACAATTTGCAGCATTACTGTTAAGCTGGGCTGCACCCACCCCTTTAAATGGCGTCAATATCAATATCGTCGTCCTTGTTGTCTGACTTCACAGCTTCAACCTTCGGTACACTGGCAGTCTTCGAATATACCACCTGCAAACAAATGTTCAATGATCATACATCTTAAACCCTATGTCTTGGGGCCGGAGAGATAGCATGGAGGTAAGGCATTTACCTTTCATGCAGAAGGTCATTGGTTCGAATCCCGGCGTCCCATATGGTCCCCCGTGCATGCCAGGAGCAATTTCTGAGCACAGAGCCAGGAAAAACCCCTGAGCACTGCCGGGTGTGACCCAAAAACCACAAAAAAAAAAAAAAAAAAACAACCAGAAAACAGAAAAACCCTATGTCGTCTTACGACTAGTCCACTGAATGCGGTTGTTTTTGGGTGTATCACATAGGGCTTAGGCTTACACCTGGCTCCTGGTCATATGGGCCAATCATATGGGGAGTACTGAGAATAGAAACTGAGTAGGCTGCATGCACGGCAAATTAAAGTTGGTACCTGCTGTACTTTTGTACCAGTCACTAGCATTTTTGTTATACAAATAACTGTCTCTCTTATGTGATTATCATGCTAGTTTTCACAAACGAGCACTTCTCTGTACTCATTCTGCACTAACCAAACCTTAAAGGACATCAGCCAAAATACATAAAACTTCAATTGCCCCGTGCATAAATAACTTCCCCTAAACAATTGAGATGCATACCATTAAAATAATCTAATTCAGGATTGCCCACAAATTTTATTTATTTTTTGGTTTTTGGGTCACACCAAACGGTGCTCAGGGGTTTACTCCTGGCTCTGCGCTCAGAAATTGTTCCTGGCAGGCTCAGGGGGCCATAGGGAATGCCGGGAATCGAGCCACTACCCTTCTGCATGCAAGGCAAAGGCTCTACCTCCATGCTATCTCTGGCCCCAAAATATTAAGTTCTCTCACAGGACAGAGAAATAATGCATTACATAGGGCTTTGTCTTTGTATGCAGCTGACCAAGTTTTTATTACGTCGTTGCTACATGTTGTTTTAACACCAATCCCAACTCTCACCTCAATGTTCTCATCTTCATCGTCTTCTTCACCACCAGATGATTCTTCTTCTGCTTCCTTCAACCATTTTATAAATGGTTCTGCTTTGACACGAATCTCTTTGGCAAGTTCTTTTGAGACATATTTCTTAGAGGTCTAAAAAAGAATCACTACTATTTTAATAATTTACTTGGGAGTACACGTGTATTGCTAACCCATGCACATGGTATCTGCATGCACATGTTGTCCACATGAAGTTTGTGCTCTCCCTTATGCACTTTACTCTTATCCTCTCCTTTCCTTTCCCTTCCTCTACATCTCCCCAACCAAAAAACACCAGCATTGGGGTCGGAGCGATAGCACAGCAACAAGGTGCATTTGCCTTGCACACAGCTGACCCAGGATGAACCTGGATTCCATCCCCAGCATCCCATATCGCCCCCCTCACCAGGAGTAACCCTTGTGTGTCACTGGTGTGGCCCAAACTCTCCTACTCCCAAATTTTACCCAAATGGAAGCATTTATAAATGCCCACTCGAAGGCTGGGATGTGGCCTAATCTGGTTATTAACGAACTGTAAATATTTAATTTTTGTGCCACACCAGCAGCACTTAGGAGTTACTCCTGGCTCCGCACTCAGAAATTAGGGAGAGATAGCAGTGGTAGGGCATTTGCCTTGCACGCAGCTGATCCAGGAGGGATGGTGGTTCAAATCCCGGCATCCCCGTTGCCTGCCAGCAGGCAATTCTGAGCACAGAGCAGGAATAACCCTGAACGCCTGCTGGGTGTGACCCCCCCCCAAATAAAACAAACAAACAAAAAAGACATCACTCCAAGCATGCTCAGGGAACCATATGGGATGCTGAGTACCAAACCTAGGTCAGTCGCATGCAAGGCAAACACCCTAACCATTGTGCTATCACTCTAGCCTGAACTACATACATACTGTTACCAAGCATTAAAACATCGTTTCTGGGGCCAGAAAGATAGCACGGAGGTAAGGCATTTGCCTTACATGCAGAAGGACAGAGGTTCGAATCCCATTATTCTATATGGTCTCCCGAGCCTACCAGGAACAATATCTGAGCATAGAGCCAGGAGTAACCCCGAGCGCTGCTGGGTGTGACCCTAGGTAGGCCATTTGCCTTGTGCAAGCTGACTTAGGATAAACCATGGTTCGATCCCCCGGTGTCCCATATGATATTCCAAGCCAGGAGAGCAATTTCTGAGCACCTAGCCAGTAGTAACTAACTCCTGAAGACTGCCAAGTGTAAAAAGATCCTACTGTTACTCAAACCTGCAATAATGGGAAATCCCGACAAATTTACTAGTCAAGCACAGTAGCTTAGCATTGTAGAGACTAGGTATTGCAAGTATTTTCTTCACCTTTTCTGACCAGCTAATGATAACCTCTTCTTCCAAAAGGTCTGCGTCGTACATTTCCTTCAAGATATGTGGGATCTTGGAGATGAGCTGAGCTTGATGCATTGCTACCACACATTCCAGCCCATGAAGGAGGTACCGCTGAGCTTTCTTATTGTTATGACAAAACTTAAAATAGATCATAGGGTTAATCAGCAAAGTTGTTAGTTCTCAGTTGACAAATCTAATGTTCAAATATATTCACTACCTTGAAGATTGCTTTGTAATAATGGTTCAAAGTGATCAAAGCATTAAGTGCTTTTACATTATTGAAATATATATACTATGTAGACACTTTTCAACTGGTGAAGCCAATTCCGTTTTCCGGAGGGAACAAAACACGAACCAGATAATGAGAATACTCTTCAGCAACATACAACTGCAATCTTTTTAGGAATCTACAATTTTTTTTGGAAAGAGATGGCTCAAAGGGGTGGTACACAATCCTGGGATCAACGGTTCAATTCCCAAAATTGGTAGTCTAGTCTAATTGCCCCATCTCCCACCCAAAAAACCGAATTTGCTTACTCGTAAGAAATGGCGCCTATACTTCTTAATCTGTTCTCTTATTTTCTCGTTAAAAAGAACTTCGGTCAAAACAAGAGGGCCCATGGCTTTTACATCCAGTCTCTCTGCTTCAGCAACAATTTCTTTGTCAGATGAGTCAATAATACCTTCTTCTTTCTTTTTCTACAAATAAAAAGCAATTCACTGAACTGGCAGCATATCTTCTCCAGTCACTAGTATTTTGCTCTTTGATCCTTGTACCCCAATTTTATGACAGCCCCAAGACTTCTAGAAGTTAAGCATCCTTATAGTAACTCCACCTTCAAATATAACCTAGCATTTATAAGCAAAAGAAAATTAAGATCCTAGAAGTTTAAAGCGGGAGGGGGGGATGAAGCGACATAGATTGGACAGGAAGGTTATGGTGTACTTACCTTGCACGCAGCCAACCCACTTGCTCCTCTGACACATAGTCTCTTGAGCAACAAGGGGGTGCGTGGCCCAATTAATACCCCATCAACAACCCCACACAGATGCCTAAACAGAAAAGGTGGGGATGAACAGAGTACAACGGGTATGCTTTGACAGGTATGGCCCCAAATGCCAAAGGTTTGGATAAAACTTAGTAATTAGGGCCAGAGTAATAATTGAAAACAGCAGAGAGGACACTTGCCTTACATGCGGTCGATCCGGGTTCAGTGTCCAGAATTATAATTTTAGCCACCAGGGGTGGCTAAAAAAAAACAAAACAAACAAACACTGCTCCCCCCAAAACCATAGCAATGCTCAGGGTGACAGGGATCAAACCTAGGCCAGCTGTGAGCAAGTAAAGTGCCCTATCCACTGTAATCTCTCCAGCCCACTCACTCTAAAAACAACTAAAACAACTATTATTACCTTCACAAAATCAAACAGGATATTGACCCGCTCCTCCACAGTCCTTTCCAGATCATCACTGAGTGTCAAAACCTTTGCATGATCACTGATTTCATCCATTCTTCGTCTTTGTGCTTCCTCAGTTGTATCCTCACCCCAATCATCATCCTCCTCTTCTTCCTATTTACAAGAACAAAAGTTTGGCTAAATGCCTTATTTTGAAATTCCTAAACAAGTTAACAGATAAAGTTCACTTTCCACTAAAGTAAACGGAGTTCAGAACAATTCAATCACCAATAAGTGGAACGCAAAACACTTGATTCTTTACACACCAGTTTAATTATTTCCACTAACCTCAAAAAGAATTTCCTTCCACCACTTTAGAGCTCTGTCCCCACCATCCCACACTCACCACAGCATGTGGAGGAGGACTGATTTCATTTGGTGGCGGTGGTGGAGGTGTCTCACTGCTGGACACAGAACCATTTTCTTTGTCTTTGCCCTTTCTATTTTTCTTTTCCTTTTCTTTCTTTCCTGTACCACTGTCACTATTCTCTAAAGAGAAACAAAAGCAAAACAGTCTGCAATCTAGGCATATGTGATACTTTACTATCATTGGGGGGGTGGGGTCACACCAGTCAGTGCTCAGAATCGCCCCTGGCAGGCTCGGTGGACCACATGGGATGCCTGGGATTCCAACCACCGTCCATGCCCCCACTTTACTATCTTTTGAAGACTGAAAACCATGTCAGTTTTTTTTGAGCTATGGTCACCCCCTCAGAAAACCACAAACAAGGGGCTGGAGCACAGTGGTACGGCGTTTGCCTTGCACACGGCCAATCTAAGATGGACCTTGGTTCGACGCCCTGGCATCCCATATGGTCCCCCAAGCCAGGAGTGATTTCTGAGCGCATAGCCAGGAGTAACCCCTGGGCATCACAGGGTGTGGCCCAAAAGTTAAAAAAAAAAAATCACAAAGCTACAATTCTTGAGTCCAAATTCAACTATTACACTTAAGTCGATGTCACACAATGAGATGCTATTTTCTAAGATCAAGAGATGACACCTAGTGAACCAGCCTGGCACTTTCCCATCCTTAAATTCTGAACCATGCCATATAGCAACCAGGTTTTTTTGTCAACAGGATAGAATGCTGTCTAAGTCTATATAACGGTGTGTCTCATGAAAAAGAGAACACCGGAATAGGTTAGACTTTTTTTTGCTATAGCAAGCGAAAATTGTGTCAGACAATTATTTCGGTCCATCTGCCACAGAGTGTTGCTTGCAATGCTCAAAGGCCACTAAAAAATGTAACAGGGGTGGGGGTAGCAATAACAGCAGTAAGCCATCTATCTTGCACACAGCCAACCCGGGTTCGATTCCTGGCATCCCTACGGTTTCCCAAGCTTGCCAGGAGCAATTTTTTTTTTTTTTTTTTTGGTTTTTGGGTCACACCTGGCATCGCTCAGGGGTTATTCCTGGCAGAGTTAAGTCATATATTGGATCTGGGTTCCATTCCCTATAAAGTCCGTGGAGTCCACTAGGAGTGCTCCCCAATCAAAGAAGAGTAGTAAGCTGAACATAGTTTGGTATAGCCCAAACTTAAAAGCTAAAAATCCATACCCAGAAGGAGTCAAGCTTCCTCACAAACAGTACCCCTAAAGTAGAACCTTTAATAGGCCAGAGCTCATGCTTTGTATACAGAAGCATGCCATTCAGAGTGGAGCTAAAGATATAGCACAGTGGTAGGGCATTTGTCTTGCATGCCTGGTTCAAATACCAGCATCCCATATGGTCCCCCAAGCTTGCCAGGGTGATTTCTGAATGCAGAGACAGGGCAACCTGAATGCCACAGGGTGTGACCCAAAACACCTCAAACAAAAAATGTGGGGGGGGGGGGGGGCCCCCCGGAGTGGTGGCACTACTAGTAAGATCTTTGCCTTTCCCACGATGGACCGTGGTTTGGTCCCCCAAGACAGGAGTGGATTTCCGCATGGCCAGGAGTACCCCTGTGTGTCACTGGGTGTGGCCCCCCCCCAAAAAAAGCTAAACAGTATAAGGAGTGGTCCAACTCACTCTACCCCCAAAGCAGAGATTCCCTCATTTTGAGGGCCAGAGATGACCACACACCATGCATGTATAAAGCCCTGGGTTTGAGTTTTTGGTGCCACCACCACCAACACAGCCAGATGCAACACCCCAATAACGGTATGGTACAAGTGAAATATCCAGAGTTCTGTTTCAACAACCAATTGTTTTCCTAAAGATCTCAAAGTTAACCACAAACACTTACCAGGTGGGTTTTTGAGAATGAACGTGCAGAGTTTATGATGTGTATCAAGCATGCCTCGATAGCCACAGGCTTTACAAGAATTACCTATTGTTTGCTTCTTTGGATTGACATGCTGACAAAGGGAGTGGAAAAAACATGGAAAATATCAGGTTAACATACAATAACAATTCTAACAAAGTAACCTACTCAATTAAAATATTAAAAAAAAAATCTGAGGGGCCGGTGAGGTGGCGCTAGAGGTAAGGTGTCTCCCTAGCCAAGGAAGGATTGCGGTTTGATCCCCCAGCGTCCCATATGGTCCCCCCAAGCCAGGGGCAATTTCTAAGAGCTTAGCCAGGAGTAACCTCTGAGCATCAAACTGGTGTGGGCTTCCCCCCCCCCCAAAAAAAATCTGAGGTATTATCAAGAGGGTTCAAGAATGTTATTTGATAACACAAGAACTAAAGACCTATGGGGCTGGAGAGAGAGCACAGCGGCATTTGCCTTGCAGCCGATCCAGGACCAAAGGTGTTTGGTTAGAATCCTGGTGTCCCATATGGTCCCCTGGGCCTGCCAGGAGGTATTTCTGAGCAGACAGCCAGGAGTAATCCCTGAGCACCGCAGGGTGTGGCCCAAAAACCAAAACAAAATAAAAGAACTAAAGACCTTATCATTTGACAGATGGAGAGAAAAACAACTCACCAGATCTGTTTCAGGATTCTCACACTCAGGACAGAGAACAAATTTTTTAATGAATCCATCCAACATGTCTTGCAGCTTATTCGCCTCATGAGATCCATTGACAATGTAGCGGTCATTCTTAACATCAAACTGGGTCTGTGCTCCCAGCTCACAACCAAAATATTTGGTGGGATCTATTAAAAAAGAAAAAAACCCATGTTCACACAGACCTCATTACTTATATGCTTAAACCAGTGGGCTTCAAAAATCACTACTAGATATTTATGTCTTGGTAGTTAAGCGGGTTCCATTTCAGACCTCAACTATTTGCATACAACTTCAAAGGGACTCGCTTTCTGTGAATGCTCTTTCGGGTTTCACGAGGCACTACTTACACGTTGGAGGCCGATTAAGCGCCTTTGCCACGTCAACCATGTTGACTATAACGGTCTTGATTCCATTTCCTTTGCCCTCAACCTGAAAGAAATAAAAGTCTTAACGGCGCGTGCTTGTTGCAGGAGCCCCACTCTGCCAAGACCTCAAGGCCCGCTACCCCGCGACCACCCGAGGGGCCTAGTCACCTTGGCAATCAGACGGGGCATCTTGTAGCGATAGAACTGGTCTGACACGCTGCGGTTGACGTTGACAGACATTTTGGCTTATTAGTGGCCTTATCAATAAGATGAAGAGATCTTTGATGGCAACTTTTTGGTATCTTCTGTCTGGAGAAGAAGGGATGACATAAACGACTGCAAGAGTTCTCGGTCTCTGACATGAAAAAATTTTCGCCACTGAGGCTGGAAGCTTCTTGCTTGTATGCTATGTTTCCCCAATACAGGTACCAATGGCTGCGCAACAGCTCTGAAAGACAGGGGACACACGGCGCACGGTCAAGGGGACGGGCCGGCGAGCCGGCGAGCACCCACCCGGCATCACGGCCCCGCAGACTCGCCCAGTGCTGCGTTTTGGGCGCCGCCGGCGGACTCGGGCCCCGAGACCCAACTGCTGTTCGCCGACAGCCCCGCCGGCCATTAACCTTCGCTCGGGCCGCCGCCGGGGCCGGCGCCACCGACCAGCCATAGGCGCGCGCGGCCGCGGCCCGCCGGAGCCGGAACCGAAAGCGGCCGCCCCGGCCCCGGCCCGCCCGCGGCGATGACTCACAAATGCAGCAGCGCGCGCGCGGCCCGAGCCGCCCAGTGGCCGAGTGCTTGGGCCGGGCGGGGGCGGGGCCGGGGCCGGGGCCGGCCGAGGCGGCGGGGGCCGCGCAGGCGCGGTGGCGGCGGCGGCGGGGGCCGCGCAGGCGCGGAGGCGGCGGCGCGCGCGGAGGCCCAACTGCGCCACACGCGCGGGTCACGCGGCGCGCCGCCATCTTGCCCGGCCGCCATGTCCACCCGGCGCCGCCGCACTCACCGTTTCCGTCAAATAAAGACATAAACCCAACGCTGCTCGCCCGGGACTGCGACGAAGAGAGGCGCGAGGGGAGCGAGTCCGAGCCGGCGGCGGGAGGCGGGCGGCGGAGGCGAGCAGCAGCAGCAGCAGCAGCGGCCGGGCCAGGCGCCGCCGAGCAGCGGGGAGGGGCTGTCCCAGCGACGTCCGGCGTCCACACCCTTCAGCGCCCGGGGCCTGGCGACCTGGCGGGCGCGGGGAGGGAGAGAGACGGCGCCGTGAGCCGCGGGCAGTCGGGGCGCCTTCCCCGCCAGCCAGCGGCCCGCGGGTCGGGTGGGGGCGGGGAGCCAGCGCGCCTCCACCGGACTCACCTCTGGAATGCTCTCGCTCTGACTGAACGCCGTCGCCGCCGCGCTCAAGCTAAGGCTCGGCCGCCGAGCCCGCCCTCGCGCGCCGGCCCGCGCCGCCCATTGGCCCGCGGCCCCGCCGTGCTCGCTCCCCATTGGCCCGCGCGCGCGTCCGTCACGCGCCGGGCCAGCCCCCGCCGGCCGCGTCCGGCTGCGCTCGCGCTCGGCCCCGCCCACAAGCGCCGAGGCCGCGCTTTCCTCCCGCGGCGCTCGCCCCGCCCCGCCCCCGCTCTTCCCGGCGGCCTTCGCGTTCTCGCGAGAGCGGCGCGCTCGGGCTCAGCGCTCTAGGCAAGATGGCGACTGCGTTAGGATGTGGCTGCAGCAGTGGCCGTGAAGGAGCGGGAGCTAGGCTTTGCTTAAAGAGGATGGGATTGAAAGTTACGCTGGGCTTTTTTGGTTGTTTTTTTTGGTCACACCGGCAGCACTCGGGGGCTACTCCTGGCTCTACGCTCAGAGATCGCGCCTGGCAGGCTCGGGGGACCCTATGGGAGGCCGAGATTCGAACCGCCGTCCTTCTGCATGCAAAGCAAACGCCCCGCCTCCATGCTCTCTCTCCGGCCCCTTTACAAACCTTTTCAATTGACACCAGGTGGGGAGAATAAGTCCAGAGACGGGGCCCGGAGAAATAGCACAGTGGTAGGGCGTTTAGCTTGCACGCAGCGACCCAGGACGGAAGGTGGTTCGAATCCTGGCACCTCATATGGCCTACCGAGCCAGCCAGGAGCGGTTTCTGATCTCAGAGCCAGGAGTAACCCCTGTGCGTGACTCCCCCCACCCCCTTAATCCCAGGACCATTCAGAATTCAGAGAAACTATCACTTGCTGCTTGGGGGGGGGGTTTAATTCTAGAACATTGGGGCGTTGTTTGGGGCCAACTCGTGCTGTGCTCAAGGTCACAGTAACAGCTGGGGAACCTTGGTTTAATAACAAAATGTCAGGTGTCTAACATTTTATGCTTTTCCCTATATTTTGGGGGGGGGCCACACCCGGTGACGCTCAGGGGTTACTCCTGGCTATGTGCTCAGAAATCGCTCCTGGCTTCAGTGACCATATGGGACGCTGGGGATTGAATCCAGGTCCGTTTTGGGTCAGCCGCGTGCAAGGCAAACGTCCTTCCCCTGAGCTATCGCTCCAGCCCCTCCTCCTAGTATTTAATTTTACTAACATTTGTACTGAATTTTAATTTTAGTATATATGCCACTCGTTTGTGTGTAATGACAACTTTTTGGGGAAGTTACACCCAGTGGTTCTCAGGGCTTACAACGGACCCTGCTCTAGTGGTAGTTGGTGTTTGTGCTGCTGGGGATGGAAACCGAATCAGCTACCTGCAGTGTGCAAGGCAGGCGCCTTAACTTGCCTCTCCAGCTCTGATAAAAGGCAATCATTAAAACAAAAATAACAAAAACTACTCAATAAGATTGCTCATAAGGTAGTGACTCGTATATCCTTGGGATATGCCATTTTACTTAAATGCTTTGAAGATTTAATTTCCACTTTAAAATCAACCAAGATCTCACCCCCAGTTGGCAGGGCTAGAGTTTAAGCCCAGATGTGTGGGATGCCAAGATCTGCTCCCTAAGTCATTAAGTGACTCAGATAAACCTACAAGCCACATACATATGCAATCACACAACTTCCCCTTGACCAAGCTCCTGAGGAAGTATTGGTAAGCCCATTTTATAGGTGCGGAAAGAGACTCGGGAAGGTTTTGTAATTTCCTCAAAGTCACTTCTAGTAAATGTTAGCAAGTGTTTAAACTCGAGTTTGTTTGACGCCAAGCTCCTTACACAACTTGGCCTCCTATTTCTGGGTCTCTGCCTCATTTGGCTGTTATTTGCCCCAATCAGGTAGGAATCTTTGGCAAAATAACCTGCCCTTGGTGCTTGTGAAATCCTTACTGAGCCAACAACTGAATCTCAGCACCAGTCCTGGACCGCAGACCTGAGTAGCCACAGAAAAGCAAGTTGACAGATTGGCCTCAGGAGTAAAAGAAGAGTGTGTGGAGTCTCAAGTTTCTGTGTGTAGGGGTTAAGGAGCCTGGCCTCAGCCAGCGAAGTTCTGTGGTGGTTCTGCACCCTCTGTGCCACCAACTCAGCTTTGTGGCCCCTCCCCCACGCTGTTCAAGCCCGCACCCTGGTCTTGCCTCCTGAGCCAGGAGAGCCAGGACAGGCACTTCAGAATTGGATCTGGGCCGTGTGGGAAAGCATGCGCCCAGAAAAATGAGACCTTGCTTTTTCTCCACTCCCTAAGCAGTAACTGTGAATGTTTTAGGGGACACAGAGAGTGGAGCCAGAAACCAGAGGTGGCTTGTTAACCCCTGACAACTGTAGGGCTCTTTGGGTGGTTAAAAAGTAATTTTGGGGGGGGGTCACACCTGGCAGTGCTCAGGGGTTACTCCTCCTGGCTCTACGCTCAGAAATCACTCCTGGCAGGCTCGAGGGACCATATGGGATTTTGGGACTCGAACCATGGACCTTCTGCATGCAAGGCAAACGCCTTACCTCTGTGCTATATCTCCGCCCCCCCCAAAGTAATTATTAAGACATTGGGAATTTTAAGTTCAGGCCTGTAATAATTAAAATCAGTTTGAGAAAACATTTGCTTTCTTTTTTTTTAATATATTTTTTTTATTTAAGTAACATAATCATAATTGGGTTACAGTCATAGCCAAAACACCCCACCTTCAACATTACCGCCTCCCCCCTTCCCATCCCCTGCCTGTATTCCAGACAGGCATTCGACTACAGTTATTTGTTTTTGTTTTTGTTTTGTTTTGTTTTTTAATTTTTTATTTTTAATTATGAGAACAAAGATGCAAAGAAAGAGGACAAGGTAAAGTTACAGTGGAAGGAAAATCACCCAGAACATAATTCTCAGAAGTCCCCTTGCTGATATCTTAACTTTGAACTTTCAGCCGGTTATTTGTTTTTAAGTTCAGTAAGTTGTATTTTTTTCCTTAAAGGATAAGAGTATGGGGCCGGGCGGTGGCGCTGGAGGTAAGGTGCCTGCCTTACCTGTGCTAGCCTTGGAAGGACCGAGGTTCGATCCCCCGGCATCCCATATGGTCCCCCAAGCCAGGAGCGACCCCTGAGCGTCACCGGGTGTGGCCCAAAAACAAAAACAAAAACAAACAAAAAAAAAAGGATAAGAGTAAAAAAATATAATAAAGGTGTGATAGTGGCAATTGCATAGGTTCAGAAAAATGGGGAAAATGGAAAAAAATCTTTTTTTTTTTTTTTTTTTTTTTTTTGGTTTTTGGGTCACACCTGGCAGTGCTCAGGGGTTATTCCTGGCTCCAGGCTCAGAAATTGCTCCTGGCAGGCACAGGGGACCATATGGGGCGCCGGGATTCGAACCGATGACCTCCTGCATGAAAGGCAAACGCCTTACCTCCATGCTATCTCTCCGGCCCCGGAAAAAAATCTTTGACCTGATTACAAAAAGGCCTCACCCCAGAAGTTTATTGGCATAAGACCGACTCTGGGTTCCAGGCATACCAGTCCGTCCAACTCGAGTCATTCTCCGTGGTCCCGGTGAAACTTTCACACTTTAGCTATTGTTGGTATCAGATTCTTATATTTAAAGACTCTGGATTCTGTGCATTTCTTTCATCGACATCGATGTCGCTTCCTCTCTCTCCTTAGCACCTTCAGTATTTATTTTATTTATTTTTTAAAGGGTAAATGTTTATTTGGAGTTGACCTTCAGTATTTTTTTTTTGTATTTTTTTGGGGCCACACCCAGTGACACTCAGGGTTACTCCTGGCTATGCACTCAGAAATCGCTCTTGCCTTGGGGGACCATATGGAACACCAGGGGATCGAACCACAATCCATCCTAGGCTAGTGCAGAGAAAGCAGACAGATGCCTTACACCCTGCGCCACCTCTCTGGCCCCGACCTTCAGTATTTTTGATGTTTTCTTTTTTTGTTTATTTTTTTTTGTTTTTTGGGGGCTCACACCTGGCAGCGCTCAGGGGTTACTCCTGACTTTATGCTCAGAAATCTCTCCTGGCAGGCTCGAGAAGCCATATGAGATGCTGGGATTCAAACCACTGTCCTTCTGCATGCAAGGCAAACACCCTACCTCCATGCTATCTCCAACCCTTTAAAACTTTTTTTTTTTTGTTTTGTTTTTGGGCCACACCCTGTGACGCTCAGGGGTTACTCCTGGCTATGCGCTCAGAAGTTTCTCCTGGCTTCTTGGGGGACCATATGGGACGCCGGGGGATCGAACCGCGGTCCATCCTAGGCTAGCGCAGGCAAGGCAGGCACCTTACCTCCAGCGCCACCGCCCGGCCCCTTAAAACTTTTTTTTTTTTTTTTTTTGGTTTTTGGGCCACACCCGGCAGTGCTCAGGGATCAGGGATTACTCCTGGCAATGCACTCAGAAGTTGTTCCTGGCAGGCACAGGGGACCATATGGGATTTTACCACCATTGGTCCTGGATCGGCTGCGTGCAAGGCAAATGCCCTACTGCTGTGCTTTCTCTCCAGCCCCTATTTTTCATGTTTTCTGGCACTATGTTGGTTTGCATAAACACAGGCAGGTAATCATCCTCTCTAATAGGGACTATGCCTCATGCAGACAGGAAATTTGGGGCTCCAAAAGCCTCTTTAGAGAAAAAGAGTTGAAAGGAATTAAGGTTAAATGACGGGAGCAGGTCCAGTAATAACTGTTACTGGTACAAGTACTCTGGTTACCTCAGGGAGACTGTCAAGGCAGACTGGCCTAGGACATCAGTGATTGGCTAGATCTGTGCTGGTTAGCCAAGCCCAGGTCCTGCTCTCAGCAAAGTTCCAAAGGACAGAACTTATCTCAACCCTGGAGCTCATGGGGACACGATCCCTCCAGAACCCTGGAGATCAGAATCTCTCCCAAACCCAGAGGGGAGGTGGGACAGGCTCAGGACACTCCCAATGGAATTAGAAGACCAAGGCCATTCCCTGGCTTACTGTGTTGATTCGACCGCTGCCTCCTAGACCTCATCTTTATATCAGCCAAAACTGCAGAACCCTGGCATGGCATGTAAGTATGAATGCCTTTAGTGGTAAATAACCTGGTCTGTCTTTAACCAATCCTCAGAACTCTCTTTAAGTAAGTAATGGTGTGCCCAAATGGAGAGTTCTCCAGTATTGTGTGTTTATGCAAGGGAACAAGCCAAAATTAGACTATTCAGCTATCTGGCAAGGTTTGAAATGCTATCTCTCCATCAGGGGGCCAGAGAGATAGCAGGGAGGTAGGGCATTTGCCTTGCATGCAGAAGGACGGTGGTTTGAATCCCAGCATCCCATTGGGTCCCTCGAGCCTGCCAGGAATGATTTCTGAGTATAAAGCCAGGAATAACCCCTGAGCACTGCCGTGTGTAACCCAAAAACAAAACAAAACAAAAAAAGATGAGGGTGGAGAGAAAAACTTTTTTTTTCTGTAATTACATGTATTCTAGAGGGCCTAACTTAAAGCCCATTCCTCTGAAGGTAACCTAAATGAAAGTGTACTTACTAGTTGAAATAGATCAGGTTATAAAGAAGTAAACTCGGGGCTCGAGCTGTGGCGCAAGTGGTAGAGCTTGCCTTGCAAGCGCGGACCTAGGACAGACCTTGGTTCCATCCCCGGTGTCCCATATGAACCCCCAAGCCAGGAGCAATTTCTAAGCTCATCCAGGAGTAATCCCTGAGCTACACTGGGTGTGGCCCCAAAACAAAAACAAACAAACAAAAAGCTATAAATACAATCACCAGTCTGACTAAGAAAAACTCAATTCAAAGAACTTCAAAAATTCAAAGAAAAGTAACAGAGCTGTGTGACTCAGAGCTCTTCTCCAGGCAACCTCTGTAACACTAGGGAGGGAGTATATCCTGAGGAAGGCTGGTAGCGTGACTGCACAGATGCCAAAAATATTAAGAAAATGGGGCCAGAGAGATAGTATGAAGGCAAGGCGTTTGCCTTGCATGCAGAAGGATGGTGGTTAGAATCCCGGCATCCCATATGGTCCCCCAAGCCTGCCAGGAGCGATTTCTGAGCGTAGAACCAGGAGTAACCCCTGAACGATGCTGGGTGTGACCCAAAAACAGACAAACAAAAAAACTAGGAAAATGATACCCCCCTGCCTAATTGATCTGATTCTTTTTTGGGTGTTAAAACTGCAGAACCCAGGGGCCGGGAAGGTAGCACTAGAGGTAAGGTGTCTGCCTTGCAAGCACTAGCATAGGAAGGACCGGGGTTCGATCCCCGGGGTCCCATATGGTTCCCCCAAGCCAGGGGCGATTTCTTTTCTTTTCTTTTCTTTTTTTTTTTTTTTTTTTTTTTTTGTGTGTGTGTGTGGTTTTTGGGTCACACCCGGCAGTGCTCAGGGGTTATTCCTGGCTCCAGGCTCAGAAATTGCTCCTGGCAGGCACGGGGGACCATATGGGATTCCAACGGATGACCTCCTGCATGAAAGGCAAACGCCTAACCTCCATGCTATTTCTCTGGCCCCAGGGGGCGATTTCTTTTTCTTTTTTCTTTTGGTTTTTCGGGCCACACCGTTTGATGCTCAGGGGTTACTCCTGGCTAAGCGCTCAGAAATTGCCCCTGGCTTGGGGGGACCATATGGGACGCCGGGGGATCGAACCATGGTGGCGATCTTTCTTGGCTAGCTTGCAAGGCAGACACCTTACCTCTAGCGCCACCTCGCCTGCCCCCAGGGGTGATTTCTTAGCGTATAGCCAGGAGTAACCCCTGAGCGTCAAACTGGTGTGGCCCAAAAACCAAAAAAAAAAAAAAACCAAAAAAACCAACAACAACAAAACAGCAGAACCCAGGGCTGGAGAGATAGTACAGCCGCCGGACCTAAGGTAGTTGGTTCAAATCCCGGCGTCATATGGTCCCCTGTGCCTGCCAGGAGCTATTTCTGAGCAGATAGCCAGGAATAACCCCTGAGCGCTGCCAGGTATGGCCCAACCCCCCCCCAAAATAACAACAACAACAACAAAAAAAAAAAAAAACTGCAGAACCCAACCTGTCTATTGCCTCTTTAATAACTAAGGTAGTGTGAGGTAGGGTCTACAGTCCCTTACCAGCTACCGAAAATTGACCTTCGCCCACTTTCTCTTTTAAAAGCTTCCAGGGGAATAAAGGCAAAGAAGGACCATGGGAATTCAATGAGCTAAGGCTGTTGACATCAATGGGAAATTATATTATGTCTATCTATCCCAGAAGTTGAGGCAAGTAGAAAGAATTAACTGGACACTGACATTTTAAGAAGGGTGGACTCTATAGGGGTCAACAGGCTTTCCCCCTATCTCTCCCTACACTAATGGTAATGCGCTCTGGGAGGAGGGCAGGCTGTTCTAGCACTGGTTTATATTGAGACAGTCAGTGGAATTTTTTTCTCTTTGTTTTCAAATTGATAGTATTGTGTGCATATATTCTATATATCCATAATATCCATCTTGTATTGGGACCTTGATACTGCCCTACAAAGCTCATTTCTAATATTTTACTGCCTCAGTCCCAACCCTTACTTCCCCCCATCCTCCCATGTAGGTGCAGCTAATGACATGAAGCTCACCACATAGAATGATAAGTGCAGTTAGAGAAATAACTACACTGAAAACTATCATAACAATGCGAATGAATGAGGGAAAAAGAAAGCCTGTCTTGAGTACAGGTGTGGGTGGGGTGGGGAGTAGGTAGATCTGGGAAATTGGTGATGGGAATCCTGCACTGGTGAAGGGGGGGGTTCTTTACATGACTGTAATCATACAACTACAATTATATTTGTAATCACGGTATTTAAATAAAGATAATTAAAAAAAAAGAAAGGTGGTATAAGGAAAGAAGGAACAAAGATTGTGGCTTCTCTGAAAATTGTTGAATACCAGGGGTAGGCTGCATTTCTTTTGGATCCAGAGCAGGAAAAAGCCCCGGATTAACAGCTGTTTAAGTTACCGTAAACTTTCCAAAGGAACTTCCCCTCTCCTCAAAGTGCAGAATTATAAGGTCATCCAGGACCAGGGCAGAATAAAGATCATCCTTATGTACCAAGTGACAATGGTGGTGTGGGACTTCTGGCAAGAATGAACATTTGATTTATTTCTGGACTGTACTTGGACTATTACCCAGATTGAGGTTTTGGGTCAAAATGTCACCCTGGAGATCCCTCTCCTAAACTTTAGCTTCTGATTGTATTCCATAAGATTTTCCATTACTGAGGTCTGAGTTTTTTTGGGGTGGCAGGGCCACACATAAGCTAACAAAGAAAACCAACACCAGATGCTCAACTAGCTATAAACAGTTTAGTAAACTTTCTGACAAGGACATAACCCGTTGCGAGATATGACAGTTTTCACAAATTTTCTTTTTTTTCTTTTTTTGGTTTTTGAGTCACACTCAGGGGCTACTCCTGGCTCTGCTCTCAGAAATTGCTCCTGGCAGGCATAGAGGACCATATGGGATGTCGGGATTTAAACCACAGTTGGTCCTGGGTCAGTCACTTGCAAGGTAGATGCCCTACCTCTGTGCTCTCTCTCTGGCCCCAACTGAGGTATGAGGATTATCTGAGGTGTAACAACTATAAATGTTGATGTTAGAATATAGTGTGCTTTTGCTTAGAGATGACATTGCTTTGGCTTCTGCATTCTGCTTGCTTAAGGAAGTTAACTGCTAAATTTGCAGTTTTGAGGTGGAAAAACTAAGCCCAGATAAATAGCAATGGACAGACAGCACAATGACACACATATCCTAGATCTGGAGATGCCTGATCACCTCTCACTGACTTGCAGTCCACCATAACTGTGTCAAAATTAGAACCCCTTGTATAAGGGAAGATGATTCCTCCCTGTGGTAAAGACAAAGGGGGGGAATGTAAGGACCAAGATTCTCCCCTTAAGTCCATGATAAGAAACTTCAGACTAAGACAAGCCCAAACCCTAGTAAACTGTACTTTTCCACTCCTTGCTGAAGGCAGAAAAAGAATTAACTCAGAAATAAAATCAAAGTTAGTGCCCTCCAGGAATAAGAAAGTAGGGGTTGAGTGAGCTTGGAAAAAGGCTCCCTTAACAACCAAAGGTTTGAATCAGAGTAACCCTTGAAAGCCTGGGTCTAAAATCAGAATAGCCTCCTGACAACCAGGTTCTGTGTTAGAGATCCCCCAACAATCAGGAATATCCCTAGACAATCAAAAAAATCAGTGATTAAGACATTTAAACAATGATATGATTGTACTGTTATTCCTTGTGATTTCTATATGAACTGCTTGAAGATTGGACTCAGGGTCCTGGCCAAGACTTCCCTAGTGGAACGAGGCTCAGACCTTTTGCACCTTATATTATTGGAGGTGGTCTTTGACTTTAAGTGCCAGGTGTCAACTCTCGAACCTAACAGCAGGAGAAAGTGCTGGAAAACTGGCCTGGTGGCTTCCTCTTCCCTGTATGGGACCCTGACAAAGCTGGTCTGGTTTCATTCTTGCAAGTGGAAACAAATGGGCAAAATGAGATGGATTCAGGATCTGGTAGAGAAATGGGGTGGAGAGTAAACATCTCTCAGGCCATGTCTTTTTTTTTGTGTGTATGGTTTTTGGGTCACACCTGGCAGTGCTCAGGGGTAATTCCTGGCTTCAGGCTCAGAAATTGCTCCTGGCAGGCACAGGGGACCATATGGGACACCGGGATTCGAACCGATGACCTCCTGCATGAAAGGCAAACGTCTTTCCTCCATGCTATCTCTCCGGCCCCTCAGGCCATGTCTTGATGCGAGGAACCTCCACTACTGGACTACTGGACCTATTACCCCAGCCTAGACCATGCCGCTTGCTTCTGGGGCCCAGAACAGGATCCCCTGGTGTCCCCAAAGCCTGTGGCTGGGTTGGGTAGGTTTGGTGGACTCAGCTTAAGATTATGGCTTAAGACTATGACTTGTGGGGGCCCAACTTGTGGGGGCCAGAGAGATAGCACAGTGGTGGGACATTTTGCCTTGAATGCAGCCAATCCAGAATGAATGGTGATTTGAATCCCAGCACCCCATATGGTCCCCTGAGCCTGTGGGGCAATTTCTGAGTGAAGAGCCAGGAGTAACTCCTGAGTATTGCCGAATGTGCCCTCCCCAAAAAAACCCAAAAATAAGACTATGGCTTTTGAGGCCTGGAAGGGGCTGGGTGGCCTGTGCTGCTTCCCCCAGAGCCCCTGGAATTTTTTTTTTTTTTTTTTTTTTTGGTTTTTGGGCCACACCCAGTAACGCTCAGGGGTTACTCCTGGCTATGTGCTCAGAAGTTGCTCCTGGCTTGGGGGACCATATGGGACACCGGGGGATCGAACCACGGTCCGTCCAAGGTTAGCGCAGGCAAGGCAGGCACCTTACCTTTAGCGCCACCGCCCGGCCCCAAGCCCCTGGAATTTAGACCCTGAATCACTGCAGCCTGAACAAATCCCTCACCCAGAGGAGCATGGAGGCCTGTCCCTGAGCCACTGGGTATTATTGAGGTGCAGAGACCCATTGCAGTGTCCCTGAGACACTGGGTGTTATTGGGGTACAGAAGTACATATCTCTGAGGCATCTGGGTGTTATTGGGGGGTAGAGACCCTTGGGGTGACCTCTGGCTAAGCTGTCTCCTGCCAGGATGCTGATCCATGTGTCTCTAAAACCCTGGGATTAGGTGAGCCCAGATTTCCCATCACTAACAAATCTGGGCTGGCCAGGATGGTCATGGGAATCTGACACTCCGTTTCTGATAGCAGAGTCTCAGTGGCTTGTGACTGGAAGCTGTGAGCCAAGGCCAATTTGGACTTGGTGGGGAGAGTGCCCTGCACAGCTGTGGTGGGCCCATGAGTCTCCCCTGCACCCAGATCCCGCCAGAGGAGAGCCTTGGGAGGGGGTCCCGTGTCTGCCTCAGAGCTTCACTGTGGGGGCAGGAAAGCCTCCAGGTGGGTATGTGGAGAGCTGGAGGTCTGGAAGAGTCTGTCTCGTCCCCTCGACCCCAGGGGTGTGCAGATTCTCCTGAGGCAAAGCGTCCAGTTACGGGATACACATGGCCATGAGCTGCTCCCTGCGCTCGTGAGGTCGGTGAGTCTTGGGCCACACCTTGGGCCGTTACTTCGAAAATCCAGGTGTCCAGTTCCTCAGGAAACAAGGAACCCTGGCAGATGAGAGGGCCATCTCTGCCTCTGCCCCAGCCTTTGTCCCGCCTCCCAGGGTCCAGCTGACCATTCTGGAAGCTGCATCTATTTCTCAGCACTTCCCTGAGCACATACCACCAACCGCTGGCTTAGAAACACAGTCCTGGGGTCGTTATGATATCACAGCAGGGAAAGCAACCTTGCCCACTCTCTCTCTCTCTTTTTTTTTTTTGGATCACACCCGGCAGCGCTCAGGGGTCACTCCTGGCTCTATGCTCAGAAATCGCTCCTGGCAGGCTCAGGGGACCATATGGGATACCGGAATTCGAACCACTGACCTTCTGTCCATTTTATGTCTTTTGAAATAGTTGTGGGTTGTTAAATCCAGTGCACCACTTTGGTCTGTAATTAGGACTGTGCAGTACTGAAGTTAAAAAGGGTAAATGGGTTGAGAGAGTTAAGGAGTAAAAATGAGTTTTACAGGGGTGTGCGAAAGGGCAGAATACAAGATGGACTTTCTGCATACACAAAACATAACTTAAGGATAGGGAATACTATTAATATATACTGTGCACATTGCCCTTGCGTGCGAACCACCGACCTTCTGCATGAAAGGCAAACGCCTTACCTCCATGCTATCTCTCTGGCCCCAACCTTGCACACCTCCAAGAGGTGGAGGCACGAGACCTTGCCTTGCACATGACCCACCTTTATTTGTGACATTCCATATGATCTCTGAACCTGCCAGCATTGATTCCTGAGTGCAGAGCCAGTAGTAACCCCTGAGTGCCATTGGATGTGGTCCAAATTAAAAAACAAAACAAAAGAAAACCAACCAACCAACCAATAATCCTGAGACTGCAGTCTGACTCAGTGCCTAGAGGTGGGCCTGGTGCCTCCCTCATCTGGCAATGACCACAGCCCGGCTCTGGATTTTGGTGTCGCTTCTGTTTAATGACCCTCCTTGGTGTCATCTCATAAGGCAGATGAGGAAACTGAGGCAGAAGGCAGGCCATACTCAGCAGGCTTTATCCTCTCCTCTCTCGCTTGCCCCTGCCTTTCTCTGTGAATCACCTCAGGCTGGAATGTGATCCATCTCTCTGTCCATTCTCGTGGTGGTTTGGTTTTGGGATTCTAACCTTCTTGCTGCTCAGGGGACCTTAGGCAGTATTGTGGATTGAACCTGTACTCCGGCCCCTGCCTTCCATTTAAGCAAGATTTGGTGTTTGTTTTATGTGACCCAGTCTCGGTCTGTCATTGACAGAGTGCACGAGAGCCTCAATAATCTGGTGGCGCCAAGCCTTCTGTTTGACTAGCCAGCAGGTCCTTGCCGTGCCCCTCAGACCAAGACAACAGATTCACCTGAGTCTCCTGAAATGCAATAAGAGAGGCTGTCTGAGCATCATTTCCATGCTCAGTATTCTGCCTGACATTAGGGACTTGGTGCATGAAGCGCAGCTGTTCCTCATGTGTGTGCAAGGGTCAGGGAGCTAGAGTCAGGGCCTTTTTGCAGGTTAGCTGGGAAGGAGGGGCTCTCCTGCACTTCTGTGTGGTTGGTGCAGAATTCAACCTCCTGGCACCATCTCTCATGTCCCACACTGCTCTGAAGTATTCACAAAGTTCATGGAGTGTTTTCTGCAGTGCTTTGGGTTGTGCGGTCACTCCTGGCAGACTCAGATGGCCATGCAGTTTGACCATCTGGTGGATGTCACACAAACTTAAATGGTTGTTTAGCCCACAGAGATGGCATGGTGGATGGGATGTTTATGGAGCACATGGCCAACTTGGGTTTTTTTTTTTTTTTTTTGGTTTTTTGGGCCACACCCGTTTGACGCTCAGGGGTTACTCCTGGCTATGCGCTCAGAAGTCGCTCCTGGCTTGGGGGACCATATGGGATGCCGGGGGATCGAACCTCAGTCCGTCCTAGGCCAGCGCAGGCAAGGCAGGTACCTTACCTCCAGCGCCACCGCCCGGCCCCCAACTTGGGTTTAATCCCCAGCACCCCACATGGTCCCCTAAGAACCACCAGAAGTGATGATTGAGGAACCAGGAGTCAGCTCAGCTCAGTGTGATCTCTCTCTCTCTCTCTCTCTCTCTCTCTCTTTCTCTCCCTCCCTCCCTCCTTCTCTCTCTCTCCCTCCCTCTCTCTTTCTCTCTCTCCCTCCCTCCCTCTCTCTCTCCCTCTCTCCCTCCCTCTCTCTCTCATCCTCTCTCTCTCTCTCTCTCTCTCTCTCTCTCTCTCTCACACACACACACACACACAATTAGAATTAGGGATCAGAGAAATAGAATAAGGAAATAGAATAAGGATTAGACACTTGCATTTGGCTGACCTAGTTCACTCCCCGGCACCCCATATGGCTCGGAGCCCCACCAGGACTGAGCCTGCGCACAGCCTGGCAACAAGCCCTGAGCTTCACCGTGTGTGGCCCTATCTCCCCTCAGTTCTGTGCTTCATTCCTTTCTCTTCCTCTTTCCCCACCCCAAGTTCCCCCCTTGAGCCCCTCCGAGAGACACTGGTCACCTGCATACCTCCTGCCTCCTCCTTCTGACTCATCCAGGTTCTGGTCCAATCAGTGGGGTGTCTGGGAACCTCGTTTCTAGGGAGAATCAGGCCCCACCAGGGCTCTGGGAGCTGGGCAAGCTCCCTGGGATCCCAGGAAGGTACATGGGGGTCAGGACATCACCACAGATTGTGGCAGTGGGGGGCAGGAGCGGGGCCACGACAGAGTTGTGGCCTGGCCTAGGGCTGGGCATGTGCTGATCAGATATGACTGGGGTCCTTGGAGAGAGTGTGACTCTAGGGGGGATCAGGGTTTGCTGCTGGGACTGGGGGAGGGAGGTCCTGTCTGGCTGCTGGGGAGTCCCCTGCCTGTCATCTGCTGCCCATCAGCAGGTCTGTTTCTGCTTCTGCCAGGCCCAGCTGGGAACAACTGCAGGAAAGAGCCTCAGGCCTAGCAGCTGAGAGTCATGGCCAGTTTTGGGTCCTGGAGATGGGGGTTCCTGTCCTCAACCCCCCTGCCCCTAGCCTGACTCCTGACCCCCCTCACACCACGATGCCAGGTGCCTGGGCCAGGGTGGGACTCACATCCACCAGCAAAGAGTGTAGGGCTTCAAACGGAAAATGCTTCTGTGGCTGGTGTAGGTCTCGGGCTGGGAGAGAATGTAAGTGAGTACAGCCTGGCGTCTGTGTGAAATGAGGAAGGGGTGCAGGAAGCCTACTGTCCTTCCTTTCCTCCTTCACACCTGGCAGTGGTCAGGTATCACTCCTGGGGCAGTTTGGGGGACCCTGTGGGGTGTTGTGAGTCACAAAAGGCCAGCGCCCTCTGTCCTCTCTGGCCTGGATGTCAGTCCCTCTGGCCTTTTTACAGGTGAAACGGCGCAGGCCGACTCCCCCGCACTCCCAGTGGCCCCAAAGGGCACGTGTGCGAGGCCCCCATTCGGGGTCATCACCCTTCAGTCCAGCACCCACACCCCGGCCAGCCTCTCCTGGGCCCCAGAGACAAGCACAGTGTCCATACGCACCCAGGCTGGACAGACTCATCCCAGGCCAGGCCTGCTGGTGGACACGGCATCTAGTGCCCTGAGTGGTGACCACAGAGTGGGGTTCTTGGCACTGGGCCCCTCTTCAAAATACAAAGACCATGAGGTGACTCGGCACCACAGTGCTCTCCTGACCCTAGCCACACCCCTTCACAGAGCCCATTATAGGGTGTCCTTGCAGGACAGGGTCCAGAGTCACAGAGGAGCAGGTCTGTGGGTCAGAGGGGTACTGGGTACAGGAATTGTGGGGGCCCCGAGCCCTGCTCCTGGGTGGCTTCCCAAACCCTGTCTGAACCTTGAGTCCCAGGTCAGTGCAGGGTGGGGCGGGAAGTTGGCATGTTACAGGGTACGGGGCTGTTCTGCATCATATGAGGTGTCTGAAGCAATCTAGTGCATCATTTGAAAGGTTTATGGGCTTTGACAAACTAGTCTGTGAATAAAACCAAGCATCAAAGGCACCTCACAGACTATTAAAAATGCCTGAAGTTGTAAACAGCCTAAGGGGTTCTGGTTGGGTTTTCTTTACGCTAGTGCTAAGGGACCCCATGTTGGGATGCCAGGATTCACAGGTAGACTGGGTAGCCACATGCAAGGCAAGCATCTCCCGCTGTGCTCTGACACCCACCCCGTGTCTCCCTTCTCCATTCCCCACTGCAGCTGAGGACACAGACGCTCTGCTGAGCAGGTGACCCCGATTCTCAGGCTCAGCTTGGAAGCTGTACTCAGGGAGGACCAAACCCAGTGGACTGAGGAGAGAGCACCTTCCACAGGCCAAGCCAGGGCCCTGGATGGGAGGACAGACAGACTGACACGTGAACTGAGTCCTAAAATTCCGACTGAGCTCGATCCGAAATCATTCCCTGCTGGCAGGAGTTTCCCAGGGGGAGCTCCGAAGTTCCCCTCAGGCCCCCAGATCAACCAGCTGCTACCCAGGGAACTCCCAGTAGCTGCCACACGGAGGCGCTGCAGGTCCACAAGCGGGGCCAGACGGTCTGCGCTGCGAGAACTAGAAGGGGCAGGGGTGGGGTCCCCGGCAAAGGGAGACCTGTCACCTCTCCTCTTGCAGCCGGGAGTAAAGTCTGGGGGCAGGAAACAGTGGGGGCAGCCTAGTGGGGCGAGGAGACGCAGGTGGGGCTCCAATAGCCCCACTCTGGGCTCAGGTGGGAGGTTTGTTAGTCTGTGTGTCTGTCTGGGGAGCCCCTCACGCACACTCTGTCCTCTCTTCTTGCTAGGACTTACTTCCTTGTAGGCCTTAGGACAATCATGTCCTGAGCTAGAAAATAATTTACCTGGGGCCGGAGCCTTGCACTCGGCTGATCCAGGACGGACCTCGGTTCGATCCCCGGCGTCCCATATGGTCCCACGAACCAGGAGCGATTTCTGCGCATAGCCAGGAGTGACCCCTGAGCGTCACGGGGTGTGGCCCAAAAAGCAAGTAAAGAAAAGGAAAAGAAGATAATTCACCTCTGTCCCCTAAAATGCAGCCCGCTGATCTGGGGGTCAGGCTGAGTCCCCGCTCTGCCGAAGCCCCCACCCCGCCACACCCAAGTCCTGGGGTGTCTTCCACGCGGGGCCGGGCTGCTTCCCACCCCACCCAAGCTCAGTAAAAAAAGCAACAGCACAGAAGCTCAGAGAGCAGCAGACAGCAGAGGGAACCCTCAAGACAGTGACTTAGTGACCCCAGGAGGCAGAACAAGTTCCCAAACATTTTTTTACTGAATAAAGGTTTTTTTGTTTTTGTTTTTGAGCTCCTACCCTTCCTCTGGGCCTTTCTGGGCAATCCCCCCTTCCCTGCCTTTGGGTCTGCGGTTGTAGGAAGGCAGGGGGGCAGGAGGCACCTTCACCTTCACCTTCACCTTCAATGCAGGGTGCTGGTCTCTGCTGGTTCATGTGGACTGCTGCCATGCCCCCTGGGGTTCCCAGGATAGTCCACGGGCACTTGGCAGCACAGAGGGAAGGGGAGAGGGGTGTGCTTCCTGCCCAGGGTCCCAGGACCTTTCCCACATTCCTGCTGACTCTTGGCCCCACACTCTGGTTGCTAGTGCTGAGCACAGGGGTGGCCACAATTCACAACAGCCTCCGGCCATTTCTGTCCTGTCTCTCAACACGGATTTCATTCCCTGAAGCTCGGCATTCAGAGGAGCACTGTCCCCAGCACCTCAGAGGAGCCTCAGAGCTTCAACTGGGGGCTGGTAGGATACACCTTTGGGCACAGCTTGTCGGGAACACGCTGTCTCCTGCCAGGATGGAGAAAGTGCCTCAAGCAGAGGTGAAGGAGGCCGACCGGGACATGGAGGTGGACTGAGTGCACAGGGTTGTCCAGACAGTGAGAATGAGTGGGAGTGGGAGAGTGATTGTGAGAGTGTGAGTGAACGAGTAGAAGAGTGAAAACAAGCGGGTATGAGGAATGGTGAGAGTGATTGTGAGAGAGTTGAAAGTGTGTGAGTATGAGTGTGAGAGAGATTGTGGGAGTGAGTGAATGAGTGTGAGAGTATTAGTGCACAAGGTTGGCAAGGTGGTGAGTGTGAGAGAAACCCTGAGTGTGAGAATGAGAGTGACTGAGTGTGAGCACAGGATTGGCTACACTGGGTCACTGGCAGGACAATGGTATAAAAGTGCAAGGAGTGTGAATGGGAGGGTGAGTGTGAGTGCAGGATTGAGCACACAGGGCTGGAAGGGCAGCGTGGGTGAGCATGAGAGTGAGTGTGGAGATTGAGAGCATGAGAGTGTGATGTGCTTGTGTATGTGTGGGCCGAGAGCACACGGGGCCAGCATCACTCAACCCCACGAGCCCTTTCACCAGCAGAGGCCTGGACCTTGGGGGCAGAGTGTTTAACAGACTGTTTCTGTCATCTCGCGGCTGGATTGTAAGGCCAAGTCCTCAGTGTTACAGCTCTCATATTTATTTATTTATTTATTTATTTTTGGTTTTTGGGTCTCACCCGGCAGTGCTCAGGGGTTACTCCTGGCTCCACGCTCAGAAGTCGCTCCTGGCAAGCACGGGGGACCATATGGGACGCCGGGATTCGAACCGATGACCTTCTGCATGAGAGGCAAACGCCTTACCTCCATGCTATCTCTCCGGCCCACTGCTCTCATATTTAATAGCTATTTTATTTATTTATTTTGGGGGCTGGGCCACACCCAGCGCTGAGGGGTTACTCCTGGCTCTGTGCTCAGAAATCCCTCCTGGCAGGAGTGGGGGACCATATGAGATGATGGGGATCAAACCTGGGTCCGTCGTGTTCAAGGCAAGCACCCCACTGCTGTGCTATCTTTTGTGCCTTTAACAGCTCTTTTAGGTGGGCATGCCTAGTTGTGCTAAGGGTTCTGTACTGGTGGTGTCCACAGGACGATATGGGATGCAGGAATCAAACCTGGGTGGGCTGTGTGCAAGGCCAGTGCTCCTCTACCCCCAACTAGCTAGCTGTATTACGGGCTCACCACGGGCTGTAGCTGGTGCAAAAACAAAACAAGAACCTCTTCCAAGACATTAATGCCAATAGCTGCTCCTCTTCTCTCTTTCTCCACCTTCCCTACCTTAGCACACCACCCCCTCTCAGATTATGAACCCATCTTTGGCTGTTCCTTCTATCCCATCCTTTCTACCCTATGTGGCTGGGGCTTTTTCAGTTTTTACTGAAAACTTACACTTGCAGATGACCAGAGCAGGTAAAGTACTTGCCTTGCATGGGACTAAACTTGAATTCAGCCCCTACTACCCAAATAGTGAGCACTGCCAGGAGTCAGCCCTGAGCACCACTGGGTGTTGCCCCAAACCACAATGATTGGAAGGGCATTTGACAAAAGCTTCAAAGCTCTGTTTGTTTGTTTGTTTGTTTGTTTGTTTGTTTTGGGTCATACCCGGCAGCGCTCAGGGGTTACTCCTGGCTTCAGGCTCAGAAATCGCTCCTGGCAGGCTCGGAAGACTATTTGGGATGCTGGGATTTGAACTGATGACCTTCTGTATGAAAGGCAAAAAAACGCCTTACCTCCATGCTATCTCTCCAGCCCCAGCTTCAAAGCTCTGAAACTCCATAGTGTGCAGGGGATGGAGCTGGGGAACAGGCCTGGGGCCCTTTACTCAGACTCTCCCAGGCATATTTCTGGCCCTTCCACCTAGCTTTTGTGATGCACCCCCATGAATCTACACCTGTGTGGATTAGTTCATTCCAGCCTTCTAGCTCTTTCTGTTGGCAGTGGAGTGCGAGAGTGGTGAAAGAGGCCTACAGAAGAAAAGAACTTTCCTGTGTTCCAGCAGTACTGACCTAGAGCAGGTCAGTCTCAACCTCCACAAAGCATGGTGCCCCCATCATTTTTCCTCATGGAAAAGAATTTCAGGGGTCCTTAGTAGTAGCACAGCAGGGAGGAGGATATTTACCTTGCAAGCAGCCAACCCCTGTTCAATCCCCGCCACCCCATATGGTCCCCCATCACCATCAGGACAGATTATTAAGTAGAGCCCGGAATAAGCCCTAAGAGCTGCTGGGTGTGGCCCCAAAAAGTGAAAAAAAAATTTCTGGGGGTGGGTGAAAAAGTGAAGTGCAGCAAGAAAGTTTTTTTTACTGAAAACTCACACTTGCAGAGAAAAATGTGAGAGGAGAGAAAGAGGGACAGCAGAGAGACAGGAGCGAGAAAGACATTTAAGAAAGAACATGGACTTTGGGGAGCTTTTATACAATTTTTGTAAATGTTTCCTTTTTTTTCATGTTTTTCCCTCGGAGTTCTGCATATGCAAAGTTGTGACATCCGGGGCTGAGGAAAGGGGCCTGAGCTCAGGCTTTTCCTAGGGAAACGACCCTAGGGACCCGGAACTGATAGCACAGCATTTGATAGCAAGGCATTTGCCTTGCATGTAGCTGACCCAGGATGTTAGGTGGTTCGAATCCCAACAACCCATATGGTCCCCCAAGCCTGCCAGGAACAATTTTTTTTAGAAACAATTTCTTTTTTTTTTCAGGCCACACCCGTTTTATGCTCGGGGTTACTCCTGGCTATGCGCTCAGAAATTGCCCCTGGCTTGGGGGGACCATATGGGACGCTGGGGGATTGAACCACAGTCCTTCCTTGGCTAGCGCTTGCAAGGCAGACACCTTACCTCTAGTGCCACCTCGTCAGCCCCAGAAACAATTTCTGAGCTCAGAGCCAGAAATAATCTCTGTCATCCAGAGGGTGAGCAATTCCCAGGGGACTTGGTGATGCAGGGGACAAGGTTTTCGTATCAGTGTGCATCTTTATTTGGAAAAGATAGTTTGTGAGAAAGCATGTGTCTGGGGCCCTGATTTGGGTCATTTGTGTCTGTGGCTGTGATCTGCAGAGGGACTGGGGTGGAGATTTGGAGAACTGACCATAGGAGGAAGGACTGAGGCAGGCAAGAAGGGTGGATGAATGGATGGGTGTGGGATTAATGGAATCAATCTAATTCTACCTCACTTAGTCTATGCTTTGTTACTCATTCATTGGAAACATCTTGGAATGTAGTACCTTAGATTGGTGTTGAGATCACCCGGTCCCACCTCCAGGTGTAGCCATTTCCCTCAGATTAAATACTCAGATGTCATCCTCTTTCGTTTCTAGACCTCCTCAGAGCAGGCTGCTTCTTAGGAGCAAAGGGCAAACGTGGGGAAACTTCTGAAAATCCATTTCTCCCTCCATGCATGTGCATGTGAATTATTCTCCAGATTACCATTTGCTTCCAGACCTGTATCTCTCCAGTGTTCTGGTATTAGAACCCAAGGATTTGGACTGGCATGGTGGTGCCAGAGGTAAGTTGTCTGCCTTGCCAGTGCTAGCTTAGGATGGACCGCAGTTCGATCCCCCGGAGTCCCATATGGTCCCCTGAGCCAGGAGCAACTTCTGAGCACATAGCCAGGAGTAACCCCTGAGCGTTACCGGGTGTGGCCCAAAAACCAAAATAAATAAATAAATAAATAAATAAATAAATAAATAAATAAATAAATAAATAAAAACCGAGGATTTTATTCAATCTATGGGAGACTGGGTGGGTGCGTGGATGGGTGAGTGATGGGTGAGCGTTTATCCCTGGAAGAATGGTATATTTATCACTATCACTGCTTGACCTCGCTTGAGAACATGTGGGTCATCACTAAGTGATTTCATTCCCAAGTGAAGCCCAGCCCTCAGTCCCCTCCCTGACTTCTACAACTGACCCTGCACCAGCTGAGGCTTCTGGTCATTCCCTGGCCAGAGTCTCAGCTGCTGACTGCCCTGTGGGGTCCCTGGTGACTCTCCTTGGCCAGGTACAGGGGCTAGTAGCTGCTAAAAATTTGGGAATGGTCCTTCAGCACATCGAGGGTGAAACATCACTCCCTGGAGTACCTGGGACAGAGGAGGCCCTGGGTTCTGAGGCTTCTGTCCTAAGCAGGGTAAGGAAAGTTATAGGGACCCACTTCTCCCAATCATGTCTGTCTGAAATTCTGTGCAGGCCCCTTACCCCTCATTAGTTGGCCTCGGATGTCTGGTGCAAGGGCCCACTCTGGCATATTGTTCTCTGTGTCTCACCCCAGAAATAAAGCCAGGGCCTGATCTATTTGGCACATGGGGAGAATGTTTGTCTTGTACGCAGCCCTGGGTTTGATTTGATCCCCGGCATCCCATGTGGTCCCCTAGCACCCCCAGGAGTGATTCCTGGGCACAGAGCCAGTAGTAACCCCTGAGCCTGGCTAGAGAAGGAAGGAAGGAAGGAAGGAAGGAAGGAAGGAAGGAAGGAAGAAAAGAAGGAAGGAAGGAAGGGAAGGAGGGAGGGAGGGAAGGAGGGAGGGAGGGGGAGGGAGGGTGGAAGGAAGGAAGGAAGGAAGGAAAAATGGGAGGGAGGGAGGAAAGAAGGAAGACAGGAAAAATGGGAGGGAGGGAGGAAGAAGGAAGGGAAAATGGGAGGGAGGGAGAAAGAAAGAAAGAAAAGGGGCCGGAGAGATAGCATGGAGGTAAGGCGTTTGCCTTTCATGCAGAAGGTCATCGGTTCAAATCCCGGCGTCCCATATGGTCCCCCGTGCCTGCCAGGAGCAATTTCTGAGCATGGAGCCAGGAGTAACCCCTGAGCACTGCCAGGTGTGACCCAAAAACCAAAAAAAAAAAAAAAAAAAAAAAAAAAAAAAAAAAAAAAAAGAAAGAAAAGGAAGAAAGAAGGAAAGAAAGAAAGAAAAAGAAAGGAAGGAAGGAAGGAAAAATAAGAGGGAGGGAGGAAGGAAGGGAAAATGGGAGGGAGGAAGAAAGAAAAGGAAGAAAGAAGGGAAGAAAGAAAGAAAGGAAGAAGGAAAGAAAGAAGAAAGGAAGGAAGGAAGGAAGAGAAAGGAAGAAAGAAAAAAGAAAAAGAAAGATAGAAAGAAAGAAAGAAAGAAAGAAAGAAAGAAAAAGAAAGAAAAAAGAAAGAAGAAAGAAAAAAGAAAGAAGAAAGAAAAAGAAAAAGGAAGGAAGGAAGAAAGGAAGGAAGGGAAAATGGGAGGGAGGGAGGGAGGAAGGAGGGAAGAAAGGGAAAATGGGAGGGAGGGAGGGAGGAAGAAAGAAGGAAAGAAAGAAAGAAAGAAAGAAAGAAAGAAAGAAAGAAAGAAAGAAAGAAAGAAAGAAAGAAAGAAAGAAAGAAAGAAAGAAAGAAAGAAAGAAAGAAAGAAAGAAAGAAAGAAAGAAAAGAAAGAGAAAGAAAGAAAAAGAAAGAGCAAGCCAGATGCAGGGCAGGAAGTGCTGAAAGGCTGAAGGCCCTAAGGCAGGGGTCTCAAACTCGAGGCCCTCCAGACAACATTTTGTGGCCCGTGGCCGGCCTTCAGATATCACAGTATTTGCGATATTCACTTACCGAATAATCGCAATTAAAATCGCATTAGTAAGAAAAAAATCGCATTAAACATTCGCATGCCGGGAACAGTTCCGTTTGGGTTATCCAAATGTTTAATGCGACTTTTTGCGATTTTTTTTACTAATGCGATTTTTTTTTGTTTTTGTTTTTTTTGGGCCACACCCAGTAACGCTCAGGGGTTACTCCTGGCTATGTGCTCAGAAGTTGCTCCTGGCTTGGGGGACCATATGGGACACCGGGGAATCGAACCGCGGTCCGTCCAAGGTTAGCGCAGGCAAGGCAGGCACCTTACCTTTAGCGCCACCGCCCGGCCCCACTAATGCGATTTTTTATTGCGAATATTTGGTAAGTGAATAATCGCAAATACTTTGTGCCTAGCACAGATGTCATTTCCGCTGCTCCTGCCCGCTGTCCCTTTTTTTTTTTTTTGTGCGTGAAATCCCTTATGCAGCCCTGCCTCACCCCGACTTTGCCTCCTGCAGCCCCCAGGTAAATTGAGTTTGAGACCCCTGCCCTAAGGGGTCCAAAGGTGGGGACATATCTCCCTGCTGGGTTTCCTCCTCTTCTCTGCAGGGGTACAGCCGGCACCCACACCACCTCCAGGAGGAACTGGCACTTTGTGGGACCCTGGGGAGCTGGTGGTGGAATCTTGTCCCAGTGCTCTGGAGTTCCAAGGTGGGGTCCATACTCTCCAGGACTGTGAGGACATTCTGTGCAGTTCTCTAGATGCTGCTTTCTCTTTAATTTTGGACCCAACTCGGTGGTGCTCAGGGCTGACTCCTGGCTCTGCGATCAGGGATCACTTCTGGTGGTGCTGGGGAGACCCTATGGGGTGCCAGGGATCAAACCTGGCTCTGTCAAGTGCAAAGTAAGCTTCCTCCCCACTGCTGTTGCTCAGGCCACTCTACTTTGTTCTGTTTTAAGATTGAGGAGTCAGAAGTACAGATCAGGGCCCATAGCACAGCAGGGAGAGTGTATGCCTTGCACCTGACTGAGCCAGATTCGATCCCTGGCATCCCATTTGGTCCCCTGAGCATTGCTAGAAGTGATTCCTGAGCACAGGGCCAGGAGTAACCCCTGAGAACCACTAGGTGTGGCCCCCAAACAAAACAAAGCAAGTATAGCTCCGAGTCTCCATGGGAAACGGTGGGAACCACAAGTGGGGTTGGTGCCTTCCTGAAAGCTGAGCTTGGTCCCAGGGACATGCACAGCAACAGCACCCCAGTTCCATGGGACAGCCCTTCTTTCTCTG
Organism: Suncus etruscus; assembly: GCF_024139225.1. Taxonomy (NCBI): domain Eukaryota; kingdom Metazoa; phylum Chordata; class Mammalia; order Eulipotyphla; family Soricidae; genus Suncus; species Suncus etruscus. The sequence goes on from NC_064864.1 coordinate 73,627,261, forward strand.
GGGTCCTCTGATCTGTTCCAGTGCACACCTACCCCTGAGCTGGGGACCCCTCATTCCTGTGATCTAGAATCTGACCCCAGAGAGAAGCCACGGCCATCTTGGAGGTGACCCGCGGTCGGGCAGAGATTGTGCCACATGCATGGCCATGTCCTGGGGATCTAGAACTGGGGATGGAAGAGACGGGAACGCCCTGAGGACAAGCTGGGGACAGGCCAGATGCCTCGGCCGTGCGCCCCCGGTGGTGGAGACGCGTCTCTCCACCCTCACCCTGGGCTGCAGAATCCTCGGGAACAGCGGCCTTTGGCGTCCCCTATGGGCAGCGCCGCCAAGTCATTGCTCAGAAGCTGAGACTCAGGTTGGGGAAGGGAGTGGGTAGGTGGGTGGATGGAATCCCAGGAGGGGCCACAGGGCACCGCAGTCCTGGAGTCTATCTGCACTGCCTCCACCAGCCTGGATGATGCCGGAGGTACTCCTTTCCGGGTGTTCACTGACCCCAGGAGCTGCCGCTGAGCACTGTGCTGGGAGCTCAGCAGAACCTGAGGGCCTGCCCTGCTGCAGAGCAGCCGCAAAGATGTTCTGCCCTCCCCACGGGATTAGGACAGGAGGAGAATTGGGTGTGCGGTGACACCACACCTGGAGAGGTCGCCCTGCCACCGTCACCCCCCTCACTCATGCACCCAGAGAGAGCAGAGGATCCAGGGGAACTGATGTGAGGAAACATGCAAAGACTGTTTTTCAAGACCTGAGAGCTGCACTGGTCTCTGCTTCTCTACTGTCAGCCCCAGTTTCCCTAAAAACCTGACTGAGATGTAAGTAAGGGCTCAAGTGAATGAAGATATTATCCCTGAGACATTTCGCCACCAATATTGTTCCCCAGATATTGTCCCTGAGACATCCCCTGGGTCTAGGACATTGCCTCCGAGCTGGCCGCTGCGCCACAGTGATTGTACTTGCCCTCATGAAGAAGCTTCATCCAGACTTTTCTCCATCAGTGTCTGGAGCAATAGCACAACAGGGAGGGACCTACCCTGCACACAGCTGTCCTGGGTTCAGTTTCCAGAATCCCATAGGGTTCCTTGAGTCCCCCTAGGGTAAACCACACTGTTGTATATGAAAACATTTCCATAAGATTATTCTTTGTCTGTTGTCCCACCTTGACCTTCCAGGTAGGGGCGCTGTTGAAAGCCGAATAAGGGGCCGGGGCGGTGGCGCTAGAGGTAAGGTGCCTGCCTTGCCTGCGTTAGCCTAAGACGGGCCACAGTTCGATCCCCCAGCGTCCCATATGGTCTCCCAAGCCAGGAGCAATTTCTGAGTGCATAACCAGGAGTAGCCTCTGAGCGTCACCGGGTGTGGCCCCAAAACCAAAAAATAAAAATAAAAATAAAAAATAAAAGAAAGCTGAATAAATAGTTGGGGAGCGAGGTGTTCGGGGTCTTTTGAAGAGTTTTCTGGCTGTTTTTTTGGAGCTGGTAGGATGACAAGGACTCTCTGCACCCAACCTTTTTACCCCTTTACCCTCCTGTCTGTATGGATTATTTGCTGCGGATAAATATTACCAAGATCTCCCGCCGAAAGGGGATAAGGGGATGGGAATCAATTTCTCATTCTGGGAGCTCTTTGAAGATACACAAATAACCAATAAAGGAGTTAACGGAACCCCACATAACACTGCCAGTTTGACCCCCAAACCAGATTTTTTTCCAAGTGAGGACCAGGACTCCTTCCATCTCTCGGAGCCCTAAGGGTGTGTATGCCTCCAGCCAAAGGGACCCCCGACCCTTCCTGGGCTCTGTATCCTTTCCTCTTCTTCTCATTGTCTCATAGGTCCCTGTGATTGCTTGGGCCTGGTGTGTCCATCAAGGGCTCCTGGCTGAATCCTTGAGTGCTTACCCCTCATTGTTGCTCAGAACCAGCTGCTTGGCTCAGTTCAGGGGGGTTGGGGTATAGGGCTGAGGTATGGGGTTTAGGGTCCAAGGTGGAGTGGGGGACCAGAGAAGGGATGGAGTATGGAGGCTGGGGTCTGGGTCGGAGTGTGGGATTGGTTGGGTGGGGAATGAGGTGCATGATTGGGTATGGGGGAACCCCTCTCTGAGGCCCCAACTGAGAAATGAAGGGACCACCTCGGATCTCTTCCTGGTTCCCAGGGGTTGGTCTGGAACAAGTGCATCCCAGTTCTGACACATATCGGGCCACCCCCATCCACAGCTTGGCTGTGCTGAGGCTTTCATTTGCTCCAGGTCCTTCCCTGTGTCATAGGTCAGTGTCATGGGGACAGATTTTACTGTTGTTGTATTAATTATTGAGTTCTAGTGTTGTGGATGGATGGTGAGGCCTTTTCGGCTCGCCCGGGAGCTGGAGCTCCTTCAGCTTTCGGGTCTGTTGGTGCAGGGTGACGGCGGAGAAATGATCCACAGGCAGTCAGATGAAGTTTCAGGAGACATCCAGCTTTATTACAAGGCCCTAATTGCCATATTTATATTTCTCACATGGCCTATAAGCCAAGCTTTATTTTTATTATTTTTATTTTTTATTTTTTTTGTTTGTTTTTTGTTTTTTTTCGGGCCACACCCGTTTGATGCTCAGGGGTTACTCCTGGCTAAGTGCTCAGAAATCGCCCCTGGCTTCGGGGATCATATGGGGCGCCGAGGGATCGAACCGCGGTCCTTCCTTGGCTAGCGCTTGCAAGGCAGACACCTTACCTCTAGCGCCACCTCACCGGCCCCTATTTTTATTTTATTATTTTATTTTATTTTATTTATTTTAATGTTTTTGGGTCACATTCAGGGGTTACAACTGGCTCTGCACTCAGAAATCACTCCTGGCAGGCTCGGGGCACCCTATGGGATGCCGGGATTCAAACCACCGTCCATCCTGGGTTGGCTGCATGCAAGGCAAAGGCCCTATCTCTCCTGCCCCTAAGCTAAGCTTTGTTAAGCAGCCTCCATCAGCTGCCCTGCAAGCACCATTCCTATTCTCTCTCTCCTTGCTCTATCTCCCCTTCCTTCCACTTTCACCAGGCCACTCCTTAATTACTAACCACAGACCCCACCCAGCTGTGAGGAGTCACCAGGTGAGTTAGGCAGGAAGTTGGGGGAAGGATAACATTTCGGGTTATTTGTTTACAAAAAACGAGACAAGGTTACAAAGCTTTTGTTTTCCACCAGCCAAAGGTGGGAACCCTAATATAACCCAAAGCAACAAAATATCAGCCTTTTCCATAAACAGAACTTTGCTGCAAAATACACTTGTAGTTTGAGATTCTTAACACTATTTAACCACTTTTATACTGGAACATCCTAGTTTCTTTCCAAAATTTCCTAAACAGATCCGGAGAGTTAGCATGGAAGTAGGGCGTTTGTCTGAAGGACGGTGGTTCGAATTCCGGTATCCCATATGGTCCCCGAGCCTACCAGGAGCGATTTCTGAGCGCTGCTGGTGTGACCCAAAAAACAAACAAACAAACAAACAAACAAAACAACAAAAACCCCAAACTTCTGGGGCGCTAGAGGTAAGGTGTCTGCCTTGTAAGCGCTAGCCAAATAAGGACCGCGGTTCGATCCCCCGGCGTCCCATATGGTCCCCCCAAGCCAGGGGCAATTTCTGAGCGCTTAGCCAGGAGTAACCCCTGAGCATCAAACGGGTATGGCCCCTCCCCCCCAAAAAAAAACCCCCAAACTTCCTAAACAAAGGGGCCAGAGCGGTGGTGCTAGTGGTATGGCGTCTGCCTTGCAAGCCCTAACCTAGGAAGGACTGTGGTTCTATCCTCCGGTGTCCCATATGGCCCCTCAAGCCAGGAGCAATTTCTGAGCACACAGCCAGGAGTAACCCCTGAGCATCACCGGATGTGGCCCTCAAACAAACAAACAAACAAGAAACTTCCTAAACAAAATTACAAGAACAATTATGCAGAAAATACAGTTTGGAAATAAGCTGCTAGGGGCCAGAGATATAGCATGGAGGTAGGGTGTTTTCCCCGAGCCTGATTTCTGAGTGTCCAGGAGTAATCCCTGAGCGCTTCCAGGTGTGACCCAAGAACCAAAAACCACAAAACAAACAAACAAACAAACAAAAACAAAGAAGTAAGTAAGAAAGAAAAGGGGCTGGTAAATAAAGGTACACAATAAAACATTATAGCAATTAGGACATATTAATTAGGAAAAACTATAAAACACATTTAAACCAGCAAGACAATGACTAATGCAACTAGAATTAAGAGATTTACTTAAAATAAAGTTAAGATGCAGGAGGTTTCTTTTTTGGGATCACACCCGGTCACACCTGGCAGCTTTCAGGGGTTATTCCTGGCTCTGCACTCAGAAGTCGCTCCTGGCTGGTGTGGGGCGACCATATGGGATGTTGGGATTTGAACCTTGGTCTGTCCTGTGTTGGCTGCATGCAAGGCAAACGCCTTACCACTGTGCTATTGCTGTTTCTGCAGTTGGCTAATCCTATTTCTGTAAAAATGTCGGGATCGGCCACAACTTGTGCCTTTCCCTTACCATGATTAAGTTTTATCAGAGCACATTCTTTGACTGAGCGAGGGTGGGGGCAGGAGATGCAAGACTGACATCACATCTCTTTGCTTAGGGGTGAGGGCTGGGGATATAAAGCTAGGGGTACAACAGGTGGGGCCTCCTGAGAGGACAGGCGTAGGTGGAGCAGAAGGGGTGACCACCATGCCGATCACTTGGAGTGCCTGGATTCAGGGCTCCATTTGGTGTCCCTCATACTCAGGCTCTGACTGGAATGCTGGCTGCGGTGTGGGTGAGTATTGTTATAGACATGGGCATATGGACTCTGTGGCGCACATGGGTGTGGATTTTGGGGGGCTGTGTAGTGTGTATTGTGGTGTATGGCGTTGGGGTGCTACTCCCTGTGGGGTGGAGGTGTGAGGTTGAGATGTGAGGTATGGGATGTGAGGTATGAGATTTGAGGTGTGGGGTGTGAGATGTGCTATGTGGGGTGTTAGGTGTGTGTGGGGCTGAGGTGTGAGGTGTGGGTGTGACGTGTGGGATGTGAGGTGTCTGGTGTGGGCCTTAGGTGATGCTGCTCCCTGTGGGACGTCTAGTGTCTGTATCAGGGCTTTCAGATCCCCCCTTTCTTTCTCCTACCTGTCCCCTCTGTCCCAGCCTCCCTGCGCCCACACTTGTGTCCTCACTGAGTTCTGAGCCCAGGCTGTGGGGCAGAGCTGTGCTGAGCTGGGACCCTCCACACTCCAGGGTATTGACGTGGACCCTGGACTGGATCTCTGGAGCTCACGGACTCCACCGGGACCTAAGGAGAGGGAAGTGAGTGTCCTGTGGACAGTGAGGGTGACAGAGGGCAGTAAGCTCTATGGTCACAGATGAGGTTCTGTCCCCAGTGGGGTGACAGTGGCCTGGAGCACCCAGACAGACAGGCCGTTCCATGCTGGTGTGTGGCCTCCAGACAAGGACAAGGTCAGGTGGCGTCATCAGAACATCACAGTCACTAGGGCACCCACAGCAATGACGGCTCCTGCTGCTTCTGAGCTGCCAGGACAACACTTGAACCACAGGGGGCAGTGGGGCCCAGTAGGGTGACCTGAAGATGCTCAAGGGTCCACACGGTACAGGGATCCGACGGGCCTTACCCCAGACTCTCTCTCTAGCCTAGTTTGCTCTGTTTGGTGGCCCCGACAGTGCTGGGGCGTTGCTAGTGGCCTGTGCTCAGCAGCGAATTTTCCTGGCCTTCTCTGCCTGAATGCGGAGTCTTCTGGGGCTCTTGCTCTCATTCCCTCAGTGTGTCGAGGACTCTGCATGGCAGAGGTGGGTTTCGAGAACAGAGTCCTTCTCCTGTGCAGGTGGGCAGCCCAGGGCTTCAGCACAGGGTCTGTTGCCTGCTTTGTAGAGCGCCACCCCTCAGGCCCCTCCCCAGTTCCTTCTGGCATCAGCATTGCAACACTGAGAAAATACATCCTTACAGTTTCTCTATTTGGGGGGCCACACCCAGCAGTGCTCAGAGCGTGCTCCTGGCTCTGTGCTCAGGTTGTGGCAGGCTCAGAGGACAATATGGGGCGCCTGGGATTGAACCCAGGTAGACTGGGTGCAAACAGACTCCCTGTTGTGATTCTGGCCCTTTTATCAGCACTTTAAAGGGCTCTGTGAAAAGTTCCATGGTCACAAACAGTTACAGTTCAGATTTCAAAACTGTTTCAGCAAGTTCCCTAAAAGATTTCCCCGTCCTTCTGCTTTTCCTGGGACTGATGAGTCCCTGGGTGCTGGGAGGCCTGGACTTTAGTGAAGAGTGAGGCTGGGGGTGGTCACAGAGTGTGTGTGTGCCCAACGAGGAGGGTGTGCCAGAGAGAATGTGTGACCAGGAACCACCAGGTATGAAGAGAGGCAGGGGTGAGGAGAGAGGCAGGTGAGGACAGGCGGAATGGGGGGAGCAGGGATAGGCTGGGTTACTGATTGGAGGCCCTGCCCGGCACTGGCCTGTGCTGACCTGCTTTCTGCATCCGGCTGGGGTGGCTTTGTCACGGCTGTGTGGATAGAGGAAAGGCTGGGCTGGAATCTCGTGGCCAGTTCCAAGGGCAGGG